>NW_023397206.1:0-55029 GCF_011125445.2 Fundulus heteroclitus | reverse complement strand
TGATAAACTGAGCAACATTTTTATGACATGTTTCGCCTTCCTGTTATCTGCTGAAGTCGTGCTCTCTGATTAAAGTAGCAGCATACACAACAGCTGACTGGTTTTTGTAGAGAATACGGTTTTCTTAAAAAAAAAATCCTCTTACAACTTTATTGCTTCTTCTGATTTTATTCATAAACATAAACACCTCCTAAAAATGGTTAACTCTCTGAGGGTTCTTCTCCAAAGTAAACAGTTTCTATTGCGCTGATGGCATTCACTGATACAAATAAAAATATAATTTATGAGTTTATTGGTCATTTTTGTTTGTAAACACAATAAAAAGAACCTAATTTCAAACAAATCGCACAGATATTTTTTGAACTAACACAACTGAAATTGTCCTTGGGCCTTTTTAAATGCTAATATAGTCAAATATTGTCTTACAATTTAGCCAAATACACAGAGTCATGGAGTATCATAACCTAATTTAGCATGTTTTGGGGTTTTTTTATTCCAAAGTGACCTATAACATAATGAAAACTGAAAATACACAAAATATATTAAAAAATACAACAACAAAAAACTCTAGACCAATGAAATCAGATTCCATCGTAGAGTATTTGCATGACTTCCTATGAGCAATGAGCATTTTCTGTGCTCCTCAGCAATTTGTACATTCACATACTAGACTTCATCTTGTACCGCTCTGGCTTTCACCGTTTGTGTCCGAACCAAAAACGGTTAGAGCCAATCACGTTGCAGTATTGTAGTTTATGGCGGGAGGACACACGCGTAGTTGCTGCTGTTGTGAATCCACAATTCAGCTTTAAAAGAAGAACAGCAAGAAGTGCCTGACTAGCTCAGCATGTTGTGGTTTCTCATGACGTCTGCTTCTTATGTTTTAATTCGATACCGTGATTGGCTAAAAGCAAACTTTGGTAGGCGGGCACTAGGTGTCGCTTCACCCAATCAGCTCAGAGAGTTCTGCTGAATCTCCCTCTTTTCCCCAAACGGATTCAAT
Source organism: Fundulus heteroclitus (assembly GCF_011125445.2). Lineage (NCBI taxonomy): Eukaryota > Metazoa > Chordata > Actinopteri > Cyprinodontiformes > Fundulidae > Fundulus > Fundulus heteroclitus. Next base: position 54,026 of record NW_023397206.1, on the reverse strand, counting down.
GGGAGCAGAACATTTTCAATCTGGCTGGCCAGGTTACATAGACATCTGATTCTTTTAAATCAGGACTGGAAACATTACTGTGTATCACAGCTTTCCCATAAAGGCCAAAGATTGCTTTACTGTTTTATTAGCCTTTTATTAACTTATATTTGGTAATTTTAAAGTTTGTATCTTCATATGCAGTTATGTTTCATGTTTTTATTCTTTTATGCAATGCTTTTTCTTTTTGATGTATCTGGTGCTTATAACAAACAGTTCTTTGAATGATGATGAATGGTGAAAACCAAATAAACTTTTCTGTCCTTTTATTTTGTGTTCCGTTTTTTTCACAACTTACTCGTAACATAATGTATAATATAAATTACATGCATTTTGCAATTCCACTAACACCTGAGCAATTATATGAAATGAACTAATGAATTACAGTTATAACTGAGCTGTCATACTGTACATCTGTAAATGCTCACTCAGAATTTTAGAAAGTTTTTAGGTTTTTCAGAGTAGTTGAAGAATACTTGATTAGAGTTGAATTCTGCCCTACTTGGTTTTACAGATCCAACCAAGTACGGGAGAATTTAATCTTTATACTGTTAATTTTAATCTAATGAAAATGTTATTAAATGCATATGCAAAAAGAGTGGTGTACAGAAGATTGACATGTGATCTTAAGTTAATTTTTTTTCCTTCAAGACTGGCTTTAAGAGACCAATCCACCAGACTCTGACTGCACCAAGTGCAATGTAAAAATATAAAATGCTTAAGTGAGACAAATAAAGAAGCTGTTATATGGGTGAATGCGTTTTGATGGATGCACGTATCAGCAAGTCGAAACGTTGTGAAATGCTGTTTCAGGTACTCAGAACTCCATCTTTGTAAGAAAGCTAGGAGTTGATCTTTTATAGAGAATGGGGTGAAAAATCAGTTTCCCCCTGAACAAAATCACTGCTAACATTGAATAATGTGCGTTGAAATGGGCAGCAGCACTTTGCTCTTTTGGGGAGGGTGACACATCGGTCTTGCCCATCTTGACTTTGTTCGTTTATGTTAAAGGGTGAGATTGTTGCAGGAATACTCAGAGGGTACTGATTGTGTTATCAGGGAGAATCTCTCTTAGATGCTTTTCAGTAAAAACTCACTTGAAATGTCCTCCTCAAAAACCAACAGTGTGACAGTATATATATATATATATATTATATTATATATGCGCTTTAAAACTGCTGGTTAAATCTACAGAACGACACAGGGATGATAAATTTAAGTCAATCCAATGCAACCTTTTTGAAATTACGTCAGCATTTGTTCATGTCAGATGGATTCGTACAGGCAACAATGAGACATGGGAGGGCCGACGATATTGCAAAGTTCAACAAAACTCCTGGCAGTAAACACGGAATTGAATTGCCTGAAAATAAAATAATAAAAGCATTATGTCAGCTTGTTTCGCGTTACACGTAAAGCAGTCTGCCGCAGACGTTGGAGGACACGCCTGGTTGCACTGCGCCGCCAAAGTTTCACAAGCCTTTAACTCCAATTGTCAGCTATCTGCTTTGTTTTGCATGGTGGTTCTGCAGCTTGTGCAGGATGCCGAGCAGGCTGGCTGGTGAGAAGAGTCCACTCCGCTCTTAGGACCGGGTTGCACCTAGGTGACAGACATGTCACAGTGATAGGTTTGCACGTTTCAGAGTGCTTGCACCCTACTCCAGCATGCACGCGATCACAAACAGATCCAGGCCGCGAAAAAACAAATGAAAACTTGTATGCTGTTACAAGAGAGGTTGAGGGCTGCTGACAGGATTGCTCAGAAACACCGTAAAGCATTCCTCCTCCTCAACATTTGCTTTGATATACAACATCAGTGCATAACAAATGGCAATCTGAAGCATCTGAGAGCATCCATAATGGCTTTTGCCATTAACTTTAAAAGATGAATTAATAATTCGGGGGCGCTCAGAGAATCCTCAAAGGGACAGAAACACAGACGATACGTTCTTTTTAGCGGGGAGTGACACATTTGTAATCTCGCTTTTTTTTTTTTGACTGAATTTAATCTCAAATACACGCAGCGCCCAATCAAAGGGGTTTCTCAAACATTTCATCTGTGAATCAAACAAAATGAGATTGCCCAGCTTGACAGTAAAGACAGCCTCGGATAGAAAGGGAATAACATTAAAAGACAATCCGACAATTACGAGATGCAGCGCTGATTTATTTATCATTACAGACAGCTTTAGGGAAGCCGGGAGCTGCCAGGAGAAAGCACCGCAGAAATCTCTGGTGTTTAGGTGGTGATCGTGAGGTGAGATGACTGCTAATACAGTCATCAGGATCCGACAAGAGAACAAATTCAGGTAGAACTGAAATATCTCAATTTGAATCCAAACGCATCCCTAAACCCAAATGTTTATACCTGTTAAACTTGTTTTTTTTGCGTTGTAACATTTAGAAACTTTAATGCATTTTATGGGTGGTTTACCTCATAGACCAGGGGTCGGCAACTTTACGATCCAAAGAGCCATTTTTGCCCTCAGTCCAGCTAAATAAAATGTATTTGTTTTATTTAGTAATTGCTACATGACCTTTTGAGAAAAGACAACTTATCATTTTTTGATATCTTCTATAGCAGTTTGCGGTGATTCTTAAAGAAAGCACTTTCCCCCCCCTTATTTTTTGGGTTTGGAAATAAAAATTGCAAGAGGAGATTGGAGACATTTCTTTCAATGTGATGTTGATATTTGTGGGTGGGGGGGGGGGGAAATATACTATATATTAAGTATTATACTAATACTTTCTTACATAATGACAAGAAAAATAGATCCACAAAATATATTACTGGTACAATCAGGCATTCTGATGTGAAAATTAGATGCAATTACTCCATGGAAAAACCGAAAAACTGCTAAAACCTGCATTTGTTGCTATGTACAGTCATATATGTCAAGCCATCAGTTATAAAGGTCCAAAGAGCCACTTGCGGCTCTGGAGCAGCAGGTTGCCGATCCGTGTTGGCGACCAATATAGTACTGAATTGGTAGTTAAGGGAGATTTAGTTTTCTTTTTTTTCTTTTTTATAAAGCTGAAAGGTGTGGCCTTGATATGTATTAAGCCATCTTAATACATAGAAAACACATTGATGAAATTACAATTTCAATTGTTTTAAGGCATGTCTCTATTACCTTATTAATTTAGAGCCACAAATTTCTGCGTACTCTTCTGAACAACATAGCTCAAACCCCGTCTGATTGGATGGAAAGCATCTGTCGACCAGTCTCACATTTTTGCAAACTTTAATGGGTTTTCCCTCACAGTTGTCCTGTTTTTAGCTCAATCTATTGAATTTTTGGTTTATGAGACTAAAACATTTTGTAAAACAATTTTGTAGAGTCCCCTACATCAGCAGCCCTCAAACTGAGGTCCCTGGACCTCCGGGGGTCCGCAAACCACGGGTTGGGGGTCCATGAAACACATGTTGTCGGGCCTGAGGAGGCACTGCCGAGGATGCATCGGGTTTCAGGTAACTAACACGATGGAAAAAATTTAACCTCCGTCCACTTCATCAAGTAAGGTAAAAGCCTAATCAGCTACAATTTGTTAGAGTTTGGCTTTATCGAGAAAGAATATCTAATAAAACCTCCACCAAATCTCTAATAATTAAAGTATATATATACAGTATATATATATAAATAATATAAAGATATAGTATCTATATAATAAATATATAATATATATTTAATATATATATTATATATATATATATATATACTATAGATATATATATCTATCTATATATATATAAAATACTATCAGTATAAAGGAATCTAAAGGGGTTCTTGGAAAAAAATGCACCGCTGCTAAGGGGTTCCTGGTGATGAAAAGTTTGAGATTCCCTGCCCTCATGGCTCTTTGAAAAGTGGAAACAGGAACCTCCCTTATGGGTTTCTTTCATAATGGGTTTATTCTTCTTCTATAAAGGGCGAGGTTAGTTGAGTGCCTGACTTATAGCTGTCCTCTCTGATTCTCCCACATGAGCTGCGACTCTCCACGGCTCCTCCAGAGTTACGATGGGCCACACAGTGCATAATCACAATTTTATGATGATCTGTCGCAATTAAAACACCCATTAAAATACATTGAAGCTTCTAGTTGTGACGTGACAAAATGTGAGACAGTTCATTGGGTATTGAATATCTTTGGAAAGCAATGCATCTCAGTTCGCTCACTGAGTTAAGAACCCAAAGCATCACTTATCCAGATTTAGAAGCAATCCACCTTCTGGCTTATGGCCTTAAAACCCTTTACCGTCTCTGTAGGTGCTGCTGGAAAGCTGCTGTACAGCGTTTGGAAGACCTGACAGCTAAGTGTTGAGAAGTGGTCTCCTAGGAGCCCCACAGACACACGGACAGGGTAAGTGTTGAGCCCTGGAAGAGGAAGCAGCCCCACTCTGGACTGGATGTTCTACCCTGTCTCTCTGCTCATCAGGGGGGAATAGGCCCCTCCATCTGCTTGGCAGCTGTGGCACTGAGAAATTGCCCATAATCACACAGATAGCAGACTTTTGTCATCCCGACTGCAATTGGGAAACAGAAAGAAGGTAGATTCATGTTGGGTAAACTACCATCAGATAATGGTTGTTCGAACAATATCCGGCTCTGGGGCGAGAATCTATCACAACATATTGATCCTGAAGCGGGAGAATTGGGTACGGCATACGGAGCGCTTTTGTTTCTGAAAAGTGTTAGCTTCACAGACTGTACTGACAGCATTAATATATTAGACGGTGACTGTCGAGAGCCGCCTGCTGAGGCTCACACTGTAAGTGCTCTTTTGCTTCTGCTGCTCTGCCTCTTGACTTTTTTCGTATCTTAAAAAACTAAAACGCCGTCTTTTACCAGGCTCACGTAATCAGAAAACTTAAAGAGAAAACGTGGTCTTTAAGTGGGGGATTTCTCAACAATTAAACCTCCCTAGCTAAGCTCACCAGCTCTCGTGTTGTCTCATCTTTCCTCTTTTTTTTTTTTTGGGTCCTGATGAGGACTGATTGCCGCTGAGCAACGCTGAAAGCATGGAGAATGGCCTTATTAAACAGCGTGAAGGAAACATGAGATGCCCTGTGTGCGTCGACTGGTGACATGGAGCAACACTAACGAGATAGATGTTCATTAAGCATCGCCGGGGCACCAGGCCAATAAATCCAATCGGATAGGACAATGCCTGATTGAGCTATTAACAAGGCTGCGGGCTCGGGCTCTTTGCTCCCTGCTTGTTGTGACAGAGCCTGTATTGTCAGCTTGTTAGTGCCGCAGCTCAATTACATTTGAAGATGATGTATGGTGACTAAATATTTTAACATTTCGCACCGTGGCATTCACTCAGGGGCGTTTGTGTGTTCCACGCACAACAGGCACTGAGAGAACATGCATAAAATGAGCCTCTTAGGAAGCTTCATCCATTCAACCTGCAGGCGTTCTCTAATAATTGCTCTGAAAGGTGTAAATGTTACTCAACATAACTTCGAGAGAAAGTTTCAACAACAACAAAAAAAAAAATGTGTGTGTGTTCGGCCTCTGTTGGCGTTTGCGCTCTGCACCCGTTTCTGTAGTTGATGATTGAGGAGACAGATGTCCCAACAAAACAACAAAAAGCTTGGATGCAATATTGCCAAAAGTATTTGCTCAACCCTTTAAATCATTGAATTCAGGAGTTCCTTTCACTTCCATGGCCACAGCTGTATAAACCAAACATCTGGGCATGCAAACTGCTTCTAAAAAACATCTGGGAAAGAATCTCAGCGGATTCTAGACTGGTACTATAACAGGAAGCCACATGTCCAGTCCAGGCCAGTCACAAAGTTTCATCACTGCTAAATATTTTTGCTGTCAACTGTTAAACAGAAGTAATAATTTTTGGACCAATAGAGGAGAGATCAAAAGTTAGCACACAGCTTCAGTCGCTTCAGCTAAAAACCACTGATCAGGCCCGAAACCTGGGAGTAGTAATGGACTCAGACCTGAACCTTCAAAAGCATCTAAAGACAGTGACAAGGTCGGCTTTCTATCACCTGAGGAACATTTCCAGGATTAAAGGACTGATGTCTCAGCAGGATCTGGAAAAACTAATCCATGCGTTTATATTTAGTAGAATTCGATTACTGCAATGGTGTTTTCACAGGTCTGTCTAAAAAGTGGATCCAGACAGCTGCAGCTGATCCAGAACTGCTGCTGCCCGCAGTCCTCACTAAGACTAAGAAAGTAGAGCACATCACCCCAGTTCTAAAGTCCTTACACTGGCTCCCTGTATCTCAGAGAATAGACTTTAAAATCCTTCTTTTAGTCTATAAATCCCTGAATAGCTTAGCACCTAAATACATCACAGACTTGTTATCAGCGTATAAACCATCCAGACCACTCAGGTCTTCTGGCTCCAGCCTGCTCTACATACCTAGAACCAGAACCTAAACACAGAGAAGCAGCATTTAGTTCCTATGCTCCACTTATCTGGAACAAACTTCCAGAAAACTGTAAAAGTGCGGAAAGCCTGAGTTCCTTTAAATCAAGGATTAAAAACACATTTGTTTAAAATTGCCTTTGAATGTTCAAGTTAAACTGTTTTACTGTTTTTAAATGTTCTTTTTTTTGTTTCTACATTATATCCCTACATGCTTTTATTCCTATATTTTAATCATGTAAAGCACTTTGCATTGTCTCTGTACTGAATTGTGCTATATAAATAAATTTGCCTTGCCTTGCCTTACTGCCATTATAACAAAGTGGAAGAAGCAAATAAGAACAATAAGAACTGGAACACCTTGCACAACTATAGAGTGTCTGTCAGTGCACGCCGAAGCGAAAGTGTTCGCTCTCTGCAGGGTCAGTAGCTGCAGACCTCCATGTTTCATGTGGCTTTCAGATTAGTGCTGTGAGGAAAGAGCCTCATGGAAAGGTTTTCCATGGCTGCATGCTGCTGCATCCAAGCCTCACATCTCCAAGGACAATGCAGAGTGATGAACGCAGTGGTGTAGAGCATGCCACCATTCAACTCAAGAGCAGTGGAGACATGTTCTCTGGATTGACGAGCCCTGGCTCCCTGTCTGACAACCTAACGGATGAGTCTAGGTTTGACAGTTTTCAAGAGAGCATCCCTTGCCTGACTGACCTGAGACACGTATAGAGTTTGCTGCAGAAGGGTTATGGGTGTGTTTTTCAGGAGTTGGACTCTGCTCCTTAGATCCAGTGAAAGGAGCTCCTAATGCTCCAGGACACCAGGACATGTTGGAGAATTTTATGTTTTTAACTCAGTGGAAATGGAGTCCCCATCCAGACCAGATAGAATGAGAAACTGCTGAGACTCGGCCTTCTTGTCCAACATCACCTGCTGACAATCCAGGTGTGCTTGGTGAAGACTGGTCCAGCATTCCCATAAACACAGTCCTGAAGCTTCAGGTGTGACGAGGAACCTCCTCCAGTAGGGGCCAATGTTTTCCCATTCATTAAGAATGGGATGTCACTCAAATTCATGCATGAATCATGGGTAAATACTTTTGGAAATATACTGTCCTCATCTGTAATGATACAGAATAGGACAGATTAGGACACATCAGCCACACTAATAACTTAAAACCAACATAAAATCATCAAAAAGATAATCTGTGTGTGAACACCTGGAAGAGTAGCTACCACCGTAACAGCAGCTAACTAGGATTTGAATAAAGTCATTAACTCCATGCTACTGGCTGCTCTTCTTTTTGCAGACAACTTTTTAACTTGTGTTACTTTAAAATGAACTTAATCAGACTAAACTGCGTTATAGTCAGGGTAGAACTGGATTATGTGTAACTGGATGTGAGTCTGACTATATGAATGTAGACTAATCAGTTGAAAATTATTAAAACCCAGTGGTTATTTGTTCATCTGAATTGAATTAAAGAAAAATAACTAAAAGGTAAAAATAAAATAAAAAGAATATGAGTTAACGAACAGGGACCCACTATTGAACTAGAGCTCAGCATAAATCTGCAGTAAAATAAGTCAGTAATCTTTTTGTTGCATCCCCAAGAAATTACAAAACCTCAGAGGTAATAAACCAGGTGCTGATCTGTTGCAAGATTCCTTTTTTAAATAAAGCAAAACATTTTTAACACATGCAGGAGGATTGCTTGAGCTTATGTTTGCACTTTGTGTGCATTGCTAATTTTGTAAATACAAGTAAATGTATCATTTCAGAAATGTTCAGAAAGTTTACAATCTAGCAACCAGTTTTAATGTGTTATCTAAATGTTTGTATTCTATTACTTAATCGCTTATTGGAGGGATTTCAACATATAGTATATTTGAGCATATCCGAATATCATGTCTACCTGAAAAAAAGTCAATGCTGCAAATGGTGTTGAACGACTGAAATGTTCATTCTCAATAAATAAAATGAATCTATAGATAAACACAATCTTAGTTTAAACAAATTCATATTTAGGTTTAGGATATTTTCAAATGAAACACTTTCAAATGTAAAAATCACCAATACTCAACAAGTAAAGCTTCCCCCTTCAGTAAGGGTTATTCTGATCAGGAGTTAGTAAACTGTAACTAATTAAGGTTTAAATTAAGTTATTTAAAGGCTTTCAATCATTCAGAAGATAAATTGAAATCTGAGTTGTGTTGTTTCTTCTTTCTTTTTTAAGGCAAAGTAACCTGGCCAGCCAGACTGATAATGTGCAGCACTCTAGTTAGCCGATCATGGTATCAAATTAAAACGTTTGCAGCCGGCGTCATGAGAAACCACAAGGTAAGCTGGCCAAGGGACGTTTTGTTGTTATTCTTTCAAAGATGAAATCATGGATTCTGACAGAACAGAGGTGATAGCAGCGTCTACGCGGGCGTCCTCCAGCGCTGCCATGTTTATGTTGGTTCGCCTGTGGGCTCAGCCGGTCTTGCTTTCATCACAGCTGATATGTCCCGCCTTAAACCATAATACTGCAACGTGATTGGCCCAAACGGTTGAAGCCAAAGCGGTACATGTTGGATTCTTGTGTGTTTGTGAATTGAGAATTCACCTTGCAGGGCAAAGGTTAACTGCAAGATTGGAAACAAGTTAACACTTAATGAGCTGCAGAAGGACATGTAATGGTGGAGTTTATGGTAACATTACATTAACAACATCAGAGGCTGTTCCTGCTTAAAATATGTTCTCATAATTTTCAAAAGAAAACGGAAAAAATGATTTTATGTAAAGAAAATTCAAAACATCATCTGGTAAAAGAAGAGCTATTTTGAGTTTTCTTGTTCAAAGATATTTGATGCTTTGCTTTTGTGCTCACAAGATACAGTTAAGACCAACGTTATTCATACTCCTGTCAGATTAAGATTTAAAGTATGAATTTAACAACCATGTTTCTTCTGACTGGAAGTGTTAGTAAGGTTTTGGAGCTGCCCAGCCAGAGAGTCCAGACTTGAATCTGACAGAGAACTTGTGGAGGGAGTAAAAGATTAGGGTGATGGGAAGGAGGCTTTCCTGCATCAAATACCTGGAGCTCATCATCCCAGTGAAAACATGCAAAAAGCTGGTCAGCAATCATAATCAGTGCCAAGAAATAACGGCAAGAAATTTTTTTTCCCCCTGATCTGAAGGGTATAGATAATGTAAAATGTAAATAATTGATCAATAGGTCCTCATTTTACATCATTTCATTATCTTTTTAGACAAAGTTATCCCATTTCATGTCAGACACAAGGTGTTTGGATTGAATGAAAATAATTTTTAATATAAATATGCCAGGAGTATGAATAATTTAGAGTTTAACTGGATGCTGATGCGATGATCAGGTATCTGAAACCCAATTTGAAACAGTAATTTATAATTGTATCACATTACGAACAGGCATATTTACTAGCAAGCTTTGAGCGAGGCTCGTTTGTCAGATTAAAAGGACTTTATGAAAACAACAAACTTAAACATACATTTCATGAAGCCCACATTTCTGTATTTAAAATGTTTTCTTATTGGTCACATGTAGCATTTGAATCTTAAATGTTGCGTTTTCATTTGTTGTAAGCAAATAATAATCACAATTAACAGAAATAAAGGCTGGAAAACAAAAGTATGTGTGGAATTTATCTGTATAATATACTTAACAGTATTTCAATTTATTTAACATGACTTTATATGAAAGAAACCTGCATAAACTGTGTTATTTTTTTATTTAATTTTTTTCACAAAGTAAGTAAACTTTATTTATATTTTCAAAAATAAATATCAGAAAGTGAATTTATTAGTGTAAAATTACCAAACAGTAACATCAGTAACAGCTTACAAGGAAAGCATCAAAAATACATAAATTTAACTAACTGCTTGTCTAAATAAAAGTGTGTTCAGCTGCTTTTTTTTTTCTCCCTGCGTTATAAAGCTCTAGGAGTGGGAACTCCATCTAAAGCTGGCCACATTTATTGTTTTCTAATCTGAACTGTGACCTGAAAAATAAAACTGATCTAAAACAGAAATATGCATTAATCTAAGTGTTTATCTAGGTATATATACTTATTTATTTATGTTTAATGGCAACAAATCCTATTAACTGGTTAGTAAAACCAAGATGTTCTTTTTATCTGTGCGTTTTGTTTGTTTTTTTTACGCTCCCACTCACCTGCGGGCCCATCGGGTACCCAGGGTGAGACTGTCCCAGCTGACTCTGCTCAGACGGACTGCTGCTGGCGTCAGACTGAACTGATCCGTCACGAACTCCTGAAAGAGAGGCGGGGCACAGAGCGTTGCAGAAAAAAGCCCAAATTAGAGCGTAAACAAAGATTCAACCTGTGATCAGCGCAGACTTCATAAGCAGATAAACACAGAGCACACACGCCGAGCTGTGATATTACAGCGCTGAGTAGAGAGGGCGGCAGGGAGAGGGGGGGGAGGAATTTGTACTTAAGTGCTTTATCAATAACCACTGTAGCACTGAATAAATTACCAACCAGCAGAGAGACCCATTGATGGTGGATGATGCATACTGGCGGGTCCCCGATGGCCTAGATTACCGCAGAGAGATAGAGCTCCACCGCAAACGCTGGGGCCATATTATTCAGCCATTTACATCGCTGAGTATCACTCATCTAAGCCCACTCCCCCCCCCCTCTGCTGTGAGCCCGCAGCTATGAGACACAATTAGACCTGTTTGCTATGAGGGCAGAGTGGAGCTGAGCAGACAGGGACATGATAATAAGCTTGCTGATGGCTGCAGGGAAAATAAAGGCCACAGATGATTGGTTATCATAGCAATCTCTATCTCACGTAATCTCTCAGCAGTGCATCCAGCGCGGGCTGCTCTAAAAGGTCCGAGAGGCTGATTTGACCCTTAAACTTCTACCTGCATGATATCAGCATCTCGTGATACCTCGCCGTAGACACGCGGACTGTCGGAGGGGGTTTCCCCCCCCCGCAGTCCACAGGAATTTGACGCGGAAGCCCCGCATCTGATGACTGTGGGAAAACAAGACACCCCCACGCTGTAACATTTAGGCTGGATGAGTGAATTTCACCTGTTGTGTTTATCCAAACCCATAAAATAATATGAATAGACTAGAATAGAATAGCACAATTGATGTGCAATTCTATTTAATACACTGTGCAATAATCCTGAAAGAAGTGACTTCTGCTGCTATTACACCTGAATATATGTCAATGTATATAAGTCACCGTGAATGTACATAAGACATCCTTTGCCTTATTTCTATTTTTATATTTTTATTTTCTTATCTACTTCTTCTATCTACGAGGACACACTGTATATACCTGATGCACCTTGTCCTACTTGACACCTTCTTCTTCTGATTACTGAGCCGATGTGACATGTGAATTTCTCCAATGTGAGATCAATAAAGCCTATCATATTTCTTATTTCTCCAACATTATGATCCTTTCATTGATTTTAATGAAATCATAATTAAAAAAAATGCTAATTGAGCATAAAATGTGTGTCGTGATTCAAGCCAAAATAAAATCGGTTTGATGTGAAGCTACAGCCTTTTTCAAACAGGCTTCTGGTCTGTTTTTATTAATCCCCCTGCTTTCTTCTCTCCTGGTTCTTTTCACAAACACAATGCAGGTCTTCCCCACCAAGCGCCTGATGGCCCTGGACATGGTCGTGGCTTTTTCAGCTTGCTTAGTCCTCGTCTGTATCCAGGCTCTAAAAACATGTTCGAATTGCAGACACCTTTGAGATGTGGAGCTCCCTTTTTCACCATAATGATTCCAGTGCTAAACTGGCGCTAGTATTTGCTTATTGCTAGTTCTTCATGTTTCCACAACGACTCCAGCACCAATGAACCAACCAAACTAGAAGTGGACCCATTAAAACCGGCAGCAACCAATCAAACCGTTCTGAGCTCCACGTTTGAAGTTAGACTGTGTTTATGATCTGCTTAATTTAAACCCAAACGCATAAAAACACTTTAAACATTAATAAAACATTGGGCTCTCGTCTTCCCCTCGCTTATTTTAAAATCATTCATCGTTACAGGGGTACAAATAAACCTTGCTGAATCTTGCTTGATGTGTAACTTTGGCCTCTCAGCGCTGTTGTTGGAGATATCAGCTGATTGAGACTTATTAAAACAGAATTAATAAATTAAGGTAGAGATATCAGACCATCTGCGATAGACTGGCGACCTGTCCAGGGTGTACCCCGCCTCCATTGACAGCTAGAGATAGGAACCAGCACCCTCTCACAACCCCACTAGTGATAGACGAGTTAGAAAATGGATGGATGGATATCAGAGCATCATATCTTAGTAGCTGCTATTTTTCCAGGTGTTTGAAAAACATAAACAATGTGATTTTTGTCATTTTTGTTCAATTCTGTTTGTGCATTGCCATTTATCAGTAAAACCTACATTAAAACATGGAGGATCCAACATCTACTGGATGAGACATTTATACTGATGCGATGACACGGATCCAAATCGAGTCTTGGATTGTGGAAAAGCACAGTTTTTTTTCCCCACTTTTACAGAATCTGTTAAAAACAGGCTTTAGCACCAGCTCTGGTTCAGCACTGGAACCACTTTGGTGGAGAAAAGCCCTTGAAGACGTCAATAAAAGTCAATATGAGGAGGGCTTTTCACCTTTCACTCTCCAACCACATTTCCACATTACTTACACTAGAGAGGTACTGATCAGGGATTTATGACCAATTTAGGTAGTTTAATCTGCCACTTCTGATTTTAGCAAATTGTGATTTTTTCTTTGAGAACATTAATTAAACAGTGAGGAAAATGATGTGTCTACCCTTCCTGCTGTAAAACCATCTTTTTCATCCTATTTTAGCAAATAACTAAGTTGGCATTAATATTCATGTAAACATCCGTCTTCATGTGTCTTTCCTGCTTCAAGACCCCAAAAAACATTTGACCTTCTCTGACCCTTTGAAGGTCTTCTGTGACGGCAATAATTTGTTTGCACCACTCAGGATTCTGTCAGGATTTCTCTAATAAATGCTTTTAATTATCATATCAACACAAGTTTTCTTTAACCATTTAAATGTGATGACCTCATTGACAACTGTAGATGTCCTCCACCGCCACATTAGATAAAACACAAAGTCCTTTTAACCAACACTGTTTCAATCTATTTATAATAATGTAAAAACAAGGACTAATGATATTTCTTCTTGCAAACAAGCTAGATGGAGATTGTAAATTTGACTATAGCACATAAAAGAGATATATATTATGTATGATGTAAATTAGCAACAGTTGTTCCTTTTTGACAAAGCTTATAGTTAGAGTGGCTCATGTTACCCTGAGTTACCTCTATAGTTATGCTGCTATAGGTTTAGGCTGCTGGAGGACATCAAGGTCTATTTTTCTCACTCTGCTGAATTTTCCTACTGTTCTCCAATTTGAATTGCTTGATTGTCATTTCATCTTTTACCTTTTTGTTCTCTATTTTTCTTCTTCATAGTAGTTACACCTGGTATGGTGTTCTGTTAGCTGTGACATCATCTGGTTCTGGTTCTGCTGGAGGTTTTTCCTCCCTGTTAAAGGGGAGATTTCCTCTCCACTGTCGCTTCATGCATGCTTAGTATGAAGAATTGCTGCAAAGCTAACAACAATACAGACGACTGTCCACTGAGGCTCTACGCTCTTTCAGGAGGAGTGAATGCTGCTTGTCGAGACTTGATGCAATCTGCTGGATTTCCTTAGATAGGAAACGTTTTTGTTATGTGATTGAATTTGACTTTGGAAAGTGCCTTGAGATGACATGAATCATGATCATGAATTGGCGCTATATAAATGAAATTTGATTGAATTTTCCCATCTCAGGTATGTGTTTTTTTTTTCTTATTTAAATTTTAAATGTAGAATGTATGTGTCCATTAACACAGTATTTTAAGCAGAGCTTTAAGCTGTAAAAATCTCAACTAAATATAGTCCCACTCAGATCATAATCAGGACCAGAATCAGTTTGATGTGATTTAGCAGCTAAACTCTCAGGGCATTTTAAACCTATAGTTTCAGTTTACGCTGGTCTGAATCAATTGATGAGTGGCTAACTCGTAACATTTTACAAACTCCAAGCTAACCACTACCTGTCACTACAAACCAGGCGAAAACATTCAACCTGTTGATTGGTCAGATATGTTCGGGTTGAAGAACCAGGTGTGAAAACATTGTTCAGAGCTAGTCCAAAATATGGAAAATTTGTATCAGATCATATTTTCTGGGAACTCTTTCATGCAAAATTATTGGAGAAGTATACTGAATAATTTTGAGAAGATGTCTAGAAAGTTGCATTTGACTTTATGCTTTATGAAAAAGCTGCAAAGCCTTTGTTTACGTGTTTCCCCCCCCCCCCCTTTTACTCCACCAAATCCCGTAATGCAATGCCAGGGTTAGGCTCAAGGTTGCAGCTTTGCTCTGGTAGTGGTGTTGGGTCAAGATAGGATACACATTCACACTATTGAAGAACCACTCTAAAGTTTATTTGGAACCGTACCGAGACCAGCTCCTCCAAACGGTTCTGGTACGATTGTTTTGGTCCGCATCCTAAAGCAACTACAACAAAAACAACCCATAGTTGTCCTTCTCCCGTTGCTGCACAGTTTTCCCTCACTAACCGAAAAGAGACATTTTTGACAAAACTGTCTCGAAGTATTTGTTGTTGTGAAAAACATGGACAGTCCTGATGTAGGAAAGTGAAGGTGCATCAAAATAAAATAAATCCTAAACGTGAATCTATATTATTTCAGCAGCTGTTCTAATAGTTGCTGGTTTTCTGTTTTATATAAAAGGAAGTAAGTAAATAACTCTATACATTCTGGTTTAAATTTCTTTTGTTTAAGATTAATGACACTTTCAAAAACTTAATTTCACCCTGAGCCCAGTGATGTTCACATATAGTATAATGGTCACAGTAGAAGATGGTATAAATTAATACTGTTAATTTAAATTAAAGACACA
This sequence comes from Fundulus heteroclitus, assembly GCF_011125445.2. Classification (NCBI taxonomy): domain Eukaryota; kingdom Metazoa; phylum Chordata; class Actinopteri; order Cyprinodontiformes; family Fundulidae; genus Fundulus; species Fundulus heteroclitus. The sequence continues at coordinate 38,583 of NW_023397206.1, read as the reverse complement.
TTTTTAATCTAGGGGTTACGATTTGTGACCCTCCAACTGCTCATGGCTATAAAGTCAATACAACGGACAAAATAAAAACATATTGGCTTATTCCAAAAGCATAAAGTTGATGATTGTGCAAAACACGGATGTGTGTGAGTAATTTAATAAGAGTGACATTTCTTTTAATCCAAGATACAAAAGCAACACTTTTAACAAAGCCTTTCTTTTTTAAAGAGCTCTTTCAGAAACCTATTTGTTGATCAAATCAACCCAGACATGCACAAACGCATTTGAAGGTCACAAACTTGGCTAAACCACACAATGATGGCAATGAATAAAAAAAATCTAATCACATTTCAGCTGTAAGATCGATATCCTTAAATGGAATATAACAACTATGAAAAAAAGCATAAATCTCGAGTTCTTTGTGTCTTTTTATACAAAGATGAAAGGATGCGTTTTTTGTTTTTTTTACTTTTTTCTAACCATAAAGGCCATCCAGTGGTTTCAAGCTCTTCATAAGAGATTTTCTATTCGAGGGTCCTGCCGACGAGATCTTTTTGCATGTCAAGTATATTTATATGGGACATTTTAAGCTCCCCTCCGCCAGCTAAAATCATTTCATCTTTGCATAAAATCCAAATAATTGGTGAATGACGTGACCTACCAAATGAACCTTACGCATTTGATGGCTGATGTGAAAGCCCAAGGGGGGAAGCCTGCTTTTTCTGGCTGGTTTCTACCTCTGGCTTGATGGCCCTGCTTTCCCGATAAAGGTCCGCATCCTCCCGCTTATCAGCCTCCCAACGCTGGCGCTGTTTTGACAAGCCAGTCTCTTTTCACCAATTATTTCACCCATTACAGATAACTTTGTGCCTGCATGGCTCCGCCCTGCGCACTCAGTATCTGGAATCAGGATCAATGTGAACCCATCGGAGTTTGAATCAAGTTAAGGATAAATACAGTGATGCTCCCCTTACAGATTTATTTTTGCTTTTGTGTTACACAGATCATCAAGTTAACCTATGATCAGAAAAAATATAACCAGAGTAGATCTAAAATGCATTTTTCCAAGGATGATTTCATATGTTAAGAGAAAAAAAGCTACTCAGAGCATGATATATGAAAAATCAACTGCAATTATTTAGATTTTTTTGTTTAATTTTAATTTTAATTGAAAAATATTTTGATAGAACCTGTCTGACAACATGGAACCGGCTAGAAGATCTCAAATGGCAACACATCAGGCCACCCAATCTAAAGAAAATAAAGAACAGATGAGAGACAAAGTCACTGGCATCTATCAGTCTGGAAAGAGACACAAAACTATCTCCAAGCCTTTGTGACTCCATCAAACCTTAGTGAGAGAAAGTCCACAAGCTACCAAAATTACTCCAGGAGTGTTAAGGTCGGTGTTTGTTATGCAAAAAGAAAGATAATTGAAGACTTTTGGGAAAATATTCTGACAAACAGGTAACTTCTTGAAGTTTTGCATCCTGTTATGTCAGGTGTAAAATAAACACAGCATCATCTGAATAGCCAATCATCACTATGTGATAATGTGATAATCAACTGATTAAACCATTAAATCTGCTCCTTTAGCAGAAGATCCTGCAGCAAAACATCCAGTCATCAGTTTGTCAACCTAAACTCAAGTGAGCTTGAGTTATGCGGCAAAATGTAGCTTTTAAAGAGGCGGGAACTAGTCGTTGTCTGTTCATGCTCAAATGCTCCAATGTGACTGAATTTATGCATTTTGAAGAGACCCAGAATCCTTCCCCAGTGATCAAAATGAATGCTACTGCAAACACTTGATAACAGTTGTTGCTGCCAAGGGTGGCAAAACCAGTCATTAGGTTTAGGGGCAATTACTTTTATATATTGAGCCAAGTTGGTTTGTATAGTTTTCATCCCCTTAATAAGTAAACTCATCGTTTCCTAAGTTGTTTCAGTTTTTATTCAGGTTATATTTGCTGTTATTAAAATGTGAGGATCTGAAATATTTAGATGTGGTAAAAAATAGAAGACAACAGTAAGGAGTAGAATATAATTTATCAGAACTGTAGGTGTATTTTAACAGATTTAAAAAAAAAAATTGTTTTAAGTTCATTCTGAAAAAAATACAGCAGGAGTGGATTTTATTGGATGTATTCTAAGATTTGATTTCTTGCTGCTTGGATTAACCCAAAATCTTTCCCTCTTATCTTTTGATGTACTGTAATTGAACTTTCAGACACTATCAAAAGGCGCTTTAATATGCAACTACCCCATTGTGTGATAAAAAGAAAAAGAAAACAAACAGCCCTACTGACGGAGTTTAAAGGCGGCGAGTTATCCGATTACCGTCGTCACAAAATCAATTAGCCAAATGAGGAAATTCAGCTTATGATAAAAGAACATGACAAAATAAAATGATCGATACGCTCCAAACAGAAAGGCTGGTGCCTTTTGTTAAGATATTGCTCATTAATAATGCATTTCACCTGATAAGCAGAGTGGGAGACCAATCGAGTAACGATTGCCTGATGCCTTTCATCACATCATCTCACAATAACTTAGAAGGCTTCATCTCTTTGCAAATATCTGTAACGTTAACCTGTTTATCACAGGAGACAAAAATCGATAATAAATAAATACTCGTATGCAGCCTCCCTCATAGGATTTGTGTAATTTCTTTAATAGCTGACTGCAGAAACACCCAGGGACCCCGTCTTCAATTCCTCTTTTATCACCAGAATCTTTGTGCATGTTAAGCTTTTCATTTCTTAAAAAAAAAAATCAACCACATGAATGATTCTCTAATGTATTTCTAGATGGAGATTATCAAACCTTTGCTCAAAAGAAGCTCCTTGGAGTCTGTGATTATAAACAGGTCATACTGTGAATAACACGGGCTGAATGGACGTATTGATGTGAGGAAAGATGAAAGAAGAGGCCAAACGGCAGTAAAAACACGGGATGCACTTTCAGCGCAGCCTTTGCATTCATGCAGAACTTTCAGGGTGCATTTAGGTTGTTGTTGTTTTTTTTGTATTGTTGTTGTTCTTTTTTTTTGTCTTGTTCTTCAACTTCCTGAGCAGTTCCTGTTAAACACCACAAGTGCTCCCTGAATAGGAAGTTTGAATCGAAGAAATAAAGCGCGTTTAAGCTTAGAAAACGTATGTTTTGGCCTTGACTTGTTGAAAACGGTCGTTTTTTTTCTCGCTGTCAATCCAGACTCACGCTGATAGCGACGTGACATTTCCAGAGAAAATACTCCTTCATGTAAGTGAACTCATTATATTTATTGCAGAGCACGAGGTCCCATTTGATGTCACTTATGTCACGGAAATATTGCCAATATCCACCACCAAATAAATTCTCTTTCATTGATCACCAAAGTGGCCACTGGAGAGCGACTTTCAATGCGGCGCAGGGCAGAAGGCCTCTCTGTGCCGTGTGTGTGTGCGTAAATGTGGCGAGGGGGGGTGCAAAGAGCTGTATTTATTTGACTTCATTCGGCCTGTCTTAATGCAGGGTGCCCCAAGGACTGCAGCACAAAACAATTAGCCTGGATTTCATAAAGCAATCAGCATGCCACCTCGTCTAATGCAGCGGCTTCGTACATTGACAGTCTGTATGAAATGCTGTTATTGAAAGCTTTGTGTTCACGTTAGCTTTCGCCTCGGTGCATTTATGAATCAATTTTTGCCCATAAAAGAAGCTTTAACACTAAAGCTATTTTAGTGGAAATGCATTATGTAAGTTGTCAAATGTATGAGCGAGAGGCCTGGTAACGATTCAAGCTATTCACACTGAACAGCCGGCCCCCATTTTTATAATGGGCCTTTTGAAAATGTCTGGCTGAGTGCATGAGTTTGCTATTAAGATGCTGTCGGTCATTTTCTCTCTCCCTCTCTCTCTCTCTCTCTTTTGAAATGTAATCCATAAAACTAATGCCAAATTTTCAAAAGGATTAAAGAATCAAATTTAATTACATGGCTAATTGTTTGCCGAGTGAAATGATTTCAGTGTCGGTCCGTACAAAAAGCAGGCCACGAGATTTCAACATAAAAAGTGCAAAGTGCTGTTGATTGAGAGCTATTTCAATTAAACTCAACCGCATACTGAGGATAGTCCGAGAAAAGAGAAAATATCTAGAGAGCGGCAGCTATGTGGACCAGAATGCCTTCTCAAATGTCAGAGGTTTGAAACGATAAAATGGACAACAGTAGTTAAACATTTCTGAACACACAACAGATTGAAGGGTGAAGCAGGTGGGCTACAGCGGCAGAAGACCGAACCGCAGGTACCACTCCCATCAGCTAAGGACAGAAAACTGAGGCTACGAATTTCACGGGCTCATCGAGATCATAGGATAACATCAGGTTGGCAAAGACGTTGCCTGATCCGATGAGTTTCAGAAATGGATTAATGGTTCTGGCTGGTGGTGGTGGCGGTATGATGGTTTGGGGGATATTTTCTTGCCACATTTTGGATCCAATAACACAAATGTTTGATAATTTAAACACAGCCGTCTACCTCAACATTGTCACTGACCATATCCATCCATTCATACCCACACCAGGACAGTGCACCATGTTACAAAGCTCAGATCAACTCAAACTGATTCACTCTTGAAAATGTGTTTTTGGAAACACAATTCCCCAGTGAAAAATCCCTTTTTTTAACCTTTTTTTATTTTTAGAGGGACACATTTTCATTATGATTAAGGGGAAAGACATCTTTTTGTGTTCTCCTTCCTAAGGATTTATGTGCCAAACAAAGTCAGGCCAGCCCTCTGGTTCACTTGCTAATGACATCCTAAACATTCCAGTATGGACTCAGTTGTGTATGTGGAGCAGCCATGAACCGTTCATATTTAGGAAAAAGTCGTATTCAGCCGCGTTTGTATTAAGAGGTTTCAACAGCATTAAAATTTTACATCATACCTTACTTTTTTAAACCTTTTATCTAAATATTTTTCAAATTATTATTACATTGTAGGCATGGCTTATCAATGACAATAAATATTGATCGATATACGTATATCGATGATAAAAAATTTGTTACAATAAAAAGTTCAATAGAACAGTTTTCCTGTCTTTTTGCATTCTAGCCTATCATGTTGGTTAATATTACAGTCATCACATCCTACCAACCAATCGCAGACCCAGGAATGCTCCGCCTCCCAAGCCCCGCCCCCTTCCAAGAGTTTAGAGAGCATCTTCTTTTTAAATTTTTAAATACTTGCAGTTTTGGTAAAAAGTTGGTTGAATAAAGGGTTGAGTTTGAATTCAGTTTGTGTGTTCTCTATATAAAAATATGCAGAAAATGGCCAGGGCTGCACTTAAAATACATGTTTTGAATTAGTTGATAATTATCAATAACGATCAATATGATTTATATTTTATCGATCTGATTAAGCGGGTCAGAAAATGGATGGATGCTATTTTCTATATTGTCCAGGCCTGTTACATTTTATAATAGATGCTTCATTTTTACGTTTCAACATTCTTTACACAAAATTAAAGATCCACATGATATCAGATCACAATCATATTTGCTATATGAATTTGCACAACACCCTGATTGTGAATGACGAATAAAAAACACTTGAATGGCTGATACAGCATAAAGGCCTGGTGTTAACAATCTGTATTCCAATAATATACTTAGCCAATGGGATGAAGGTCCTCCACACCTGATTTAGAAGCTAAAGCTTACATCATAAACGTTCTGATGCAAAGTATAGGCCTAGGTTAGGTGGGTGTCGAGTAAAATTTCAAGAATCGATGCAATTCCAGTTCTCAAGATTTAGAATTCTTTTCGCTCTGATCTCAAATTGGATTGCTGGCATTAAAGAAATATTTTAGCTGTTACCTGAATTTCATGACTGTGTAGTTATGCAACATATTGATACTAGTATGATATTAACATTCAACAGCAAATTAATAAAGTAATGGTAGCTAATGGCGGCTTTAAGGACCAAACCCTCTCACTGAATGTTGAGACAATTGTTTTCACAAACATGCTGCGGGGCAGAAAACCCAAACAGATCCAGGTTAGAAAACAGACACTAGAGATTTCAGCAGCTGCTATTTGGACACTAACCTGGTGCATTATTAAAAACATGACATTAAAAATTCACCTTCCGGGGTGGAGTGTGAGCCGTGAAAAAAATGCCTTTTTTAATCAATCTTTGGTTATATGAATCGATCTTTAAGAATTAATATGAGAATCGATTCAAAATTGGAAAATCAACTTTTTCCAAAATGTGGCGTAATTGCAAATATATCATCACTGGTATATTAACCAGTGCATGTTTTATTTGTTTATAATTTGCTGTAATGATCAGTAAACGTTGATCACTCTACAGTAAGATTTGAGAAGGGTAAAATATTCAATCGCAACCGGTTTTAGTCCAGGTAAGAACTCCTTTGGGTTCGGATCTGGACAGCGGTCCACCATTTAGGAAACTCTGGTTTAGAGCTGCTGGAGCATACAGGATGCCCTCACATGGACAACAACCACACACCAACTTTATTCTATCAACACACCAACACCAATCATCCCAGATTGTTGAAGCACTCATTTTGCTAATATTACTTTTTTTGGAGGGGGGGGGGGTGATTCAGCCTTACAGAGAGCTGAGAGGTAAAGGGGCCATTTCACTGCCATTTAAGTCTCCCAGGCAAACCACAGCCTGCTGTTACGCACACGCTGAAGAAAGTATGAAGTGCAAGCTTTACAGTGATTTACTTAACTCCTCGTAGAATGCAAGAGAGCCCAAATCACCAGTGATTTAGCTCAGTTTCATTACCTCCACCAAAGCCCTTAACAATAACACGGAGCATAATCTGCTGCCAATAACTCCAGGTGCTCTTAGTCAGATGGCTCCCTGTGGACCTAAGTAATACTCTGTTTAGAGGCTGAGGTGGAGAGGCTGCTTGGGATAGGTCAATAGTGATTCTGGGGATAGAAAATCACCAGAGACTGACTTTTGAGTGTCTGTCCGTAACACTATTAGCTACATTACGGCTGCTGCCGGTGCTGGGAGAGCTGTCATTACCTTAATTAAGAGTGCAGCGCGGGCCAAGATGGAGAGGAGGCCGCGGCGATCTCCCTCCGGCCTCCGACGTTAACACCTGATTCCTCACCGCGCAAGGGGCGCAGAAAGTCTCTCATTCATTATTCTGGCACAAAGTGGAATTACGGAGTTAGGGAATTACACAAGAGGCGGTGCCATGGTGTGCGCTGAACAAAAAGGATTTTACAGCTCAGCAGTTCTGTGACTATTTCTGAGGTGATCGGTAAGCCTCAAGCAGCGGAGGGAAGACTCAGAGGACAGCAGGGGGAAGAGGAAGGACGGGAAAGAGGAAAAAAATAGGATGATGGTTATTAGATGTGCCTCTGCTGGTAAAAAGATTTGAAATGTAAAGCACCAGAAAACAATGCTGGGCAAGTTTCCGGTGAACAAATGGTGAGCAAACACTCCAGCTCTCCCTCGCAGACGCAGGTCAACGGCAAAAAAGGCTCTCGGACAGGAGAGCTCCTACCTGTCTCTCCCTTCACGTTGGAGTGGAGCTGCAAGCAGCATAAGCACAAGAGGGACCAGAGGGAGGTAAATAGGTGAGAAGAGGCAATGCCCATTTCAAAGGTCAAGAAGGAGGGATGGCGTGATGGAAAGATGAAGATGGAGGAGGAGGAGGAGAAGAAGGGGAGGAAAGAGGGCTTTTCTGTTCCTCGTCAAAAGGGGACTTTGGACACTTTGCACATGAGCACGTCTGTTACAGAGCATCCGCCTCGTTCTCAAGGCAAAGTCAACCTGATTAGCTCAGGGATAGAAGAGGTAAATAACAATCCAAATTATCCCTCATCCTTTTACGGCCATCAGGAGAAGGTGGGGCACAGTGATGAAGATTAGCTTTAGAGAGCTGTAAGCCTTTTAGGAGATGCCTGCTTCACCATTGCTCTCCCCACTAAATTACTTAAATGATATTTGCGGTAAATAGGATTCTGCTGGCCAGCACCAGGCGGTGAAAAAAGGGAGCCCTCCATTTCACTCTGTGTCATCAAACTCTACCTTTTTTTTTTTGTAATGTCACAATGTAATGTTCCAATCAAAAGTGCAAAAGACTTGAACTTTTGAACTTTTATCTCAGAAAATGTAGGTTTCAACTAACATGAAGACATTACTTTACTTTAGTTACTTTTAATCACGCATTAAGTTCTTTACCATCTGAAAAAAAATCATACAACTGTAACAATGTTTAAAAAATGCATATACATCTTTTCTGATATATTTTATACTATATTGTAAACTTGTAATGTTTATTATTTAATTACAAATATATTTTCATATTATATTATGATGTTATTTTATGTATTTTACAAATGTATAAGTTTTAAATACAAATTTATGCTTCTATGCTTTGTACAACAAATATACTTCACTTCTTGATTTTTACATACAGTTTATATTAAAAATTAGCACATTTTATGTTAGCATATTCTTAGTCTTCCATTTTATAATACAGATATTAATTCACATGTATCTTCATATAACATTTATATTTTAATATATTACATTTTCTATTTCATTTATATTTTATTCTTTAAACTTGATCTTTTATGTTATACACAAATATTATATGTTACATAATTAGATGTTCTGTTATCTTTTATAATATTTATATTTGAAATAAATAAAATAATAAAAACCCTGAGCTGCACAGTCATCATCAGAGCATCAATACATGCCAAATCACAGCCCAGAAGGACTGGCTGGATGTAATATTTCATTTAAAGGCCATTTGTTCATTTTCAGCAGCCCAATAGTATATTTGGTTGGTTACACGGAGTTTCACTGAGCTTGATGCCCACATCTGATTTTACTGAGCAGGATGCTGAAGCTTACAGAGGTACACTGCATAAAGGGAACTAAAAGTAAGTACAATTTTCTTGAAATTAATGTATTTTCCTTAATTTGAGCAGGTAAATAAGACTATTTGCAAATGGAATAAGAACAATTCATCTCTATCATCTTATTTCAAGTGCAGGATATCTAATTATCATATATTAGGGGTAAAAATACTCGTTCTATTGGCAAATAGTCTTATTTAGCTGCTCAAATCAAGGAAAATATACTAATTTCAAGAACATTTTACCATCTTTATGTTCCCTTTTTGCGGCGTAAAAGGAAACTGATGATAGAAAAAAAGAGAAAAGTGAGCAAAACTGGGATAATTACAGTCAATATCATCACAATATTATACCGTAATCACCTTGTTTTCATAGCTACGTGCACCCCTGTGATAATAAACAAACAAAAAAAAGACAGCTTTTAACCTCACAATAAACATGCAAATGTGTATCAGTTCTTAAAAAAAAGCTTGCTGTGTTGTGTCTGGTCAACTGCAGGACATTTAAGAATAGCCGGTGGGGTGTAAGGCCAGGCCGTCGCAGGGTTTGTGGTCGTGTGCGGGTTGGGTGGGTGGGGGGTCCAGACACCCACATGTCATGCCTGACACATCAGCCTGAACCTCCAGGCTATCCAGCGCTAATGTGGCCTCTGTCCCACTTTCTACCCCTTGCCCCTCAAATACCAGCCCCCCCCCTCCCAGTCGTTCCTTCTAACGCAGAGGTACAACAATGGATCACAGCAGTGCCAAAGGCTCACTAAAAAAACAATCTGGGGATAAGTTTATATAATATTAAAAAAAAAAGTACTGGATTAGCTGTAACTGTATAACTGTATCCTCCTGTTGTGGTAACGATGGGGGCTAAAACACCCCCCAACCTGGTCCGCCAATCCCTTCACAGTGTTCTAGAGGAGATGGCTAATAATGGAAGGAGGAATGCCAGGAAATAGTGTTGCTTTGAAGCCCATAACTCTATTCAAGAGAAAAGAAGCATTGCAGTGTTATTCCACAAGCTGAGATATAAAGGGAGAAAACATAATAACTTCTCGATAGCCTGGATCTTCACTGCCCTATACTGCCTCCCCCCCCTCCCCAACATTCTCCTGCCCCCCCAGCCTCATCCTCCACACACCCACCTCTCCTGCCTCAATCTTTGGTTTCAAAGGAAGCGAATCAGCCAGAAGGACAGAAGGTTATGCATTAGTACTGGTCATTGCTCAAAGAGGGAACGTTATAAATAATAAAGGCTTGTGAAGGACACGAGGGCTGTGGGATGCATCTCCTGGTTCACGCCACACAAGTCAAAGACAAGACTGTAATTTCTATTCTGAAAATGTGACCCTTGCAGCTTCAATTACATCTCGACAGCGCCAGCCGCGTCCACGCCAGTCGACGGGATTCCTCTTTGTTAGCTCTACATGAAAGGCGCGGTTATATTGCTTACGGAGCATCTGCGACGCATGCATTTACTTTTTTTTTTTTTTTTTCCAAAAATTATTCCTCAACTTAAAGAAAGTACATAGCTAAGGTAAATGCATAGGGAAATTCAATTTATTTTCTCCCCAGCTTTCTGCGCGCAGAATCTGAAATGTTCTTCTCTCGAGTCAAAACAACAACAACAACAACAAAAAAAGTAATCACCAACAACGGGGTGAACCATCTCGTCAATTATTTTTGAAGTTTTCCGTATTTTCTCAAAGTCATTTCTGCAAAGACAAGCATCGGGGAACCAGACGACCTTTGCTGCTGTTTGTTATGAAAACAAGAAGTCTCCTTTGTGCTCAATCCTCTCTCCCTGTCCTCCATGCCACGCAGTGATTGCGCTGGTGTAGCCACGGGCGCTGCGGGTACATTAGCAAATGTAATACACCTGTTTTATAGGCATGCATTAGGCTTGTTTTCAAGTGTGTGCAGGCAGCTGAAATCCTCATAATGAGATCCACCTCCTGGGGAGAGACTTGTTCCCTCCTCTCGCTCTACTTTATCCACTCTTATTTACTCGGCGTGGCCCATTCAGCGCCGTGTTTGCGCCTCTTTATTACTTACCCTCACCACACAACATTACGGGGCTCTTTGCATTAGCAAGCAGCCTTTCCCACCGCGCATCCTCCTCACTAAGCTGATTGCACAAAAATAATAGGAACCCATGCCTCAAGCGGTGCGTGTTTGTGCGCCTCGATGACTAACGTGTATAAGACAGGGATTTTTTTTTTACATGACAGACAATCTTGTGTAAGAGATCACCTTGAATAAAAATGTAACAGTTTAAGGCACAGCGTGATTCAATTGTGGGCTCCACGGAGGGGCAGGTGTTAGCAAAGCTACCTTGTAGCAAGACGGTTCTAGAATCATATCCAGACCTTTCGTTTTTTTCCCAATGCATGAGTGGGTTCTTTTCAAGTACTATGACTTGATACCACGCTCTAAGATATCCAAGATAAATTGATTGTTCTAAATAGACAGATACAGAGACGCAGACCCGACTGCTGAGGAATTTTGCTGGGGCTCTGGGGCTTAATTTCGGGGGCCCCCATAAACCTTGTCAATGGGGGGGCCGGGTGCACAGATGGGCATGACTTTCAACTAGAGATGGTCCTGATGCTTTAAAAACATTCTTTATCAGTCCTTTAATTTTAACGTTGCCTGCAAGCTGAATTCTCACGGTATTTGTGTGTTTACAAAACACGAGAGAATCCATCTTGTCCCCCTCCCGCCTACACCACTCAGGAAGTGACCCAGCAGGAGTCGGCCAATCACATTCCAGTATTATGGCTTAAGGCGGGACATAGAGCTGTGACAAAAGCATGAGGTGCCGAGCCCACAGCTGAACCAACATAAAAATGGGAGGACGAATGAGTAGCTGCTGCTATCGCTTCTGCTATGTCAGAATCCACGATTTCAGCTTTGAAAGAACAGCAAGAAGAGCCTTGACTAGCTTAGCTTGTTGTGGTGTCTCTTGGCGCCTCCTGCTTACATTTTCATTTGATACCGTGATTGGTTAAAACCAACCTTTGGTAGGCGGGAACTAGGAGTCGCTTCGCCCAACCAGCTGGGAGAGTTCAGCTGAAAACGGATTTGATGGCAGCAGTCCCAGATTGATACACATCTGGCTGGCTGGTCAGGATACTTTAATTTAGCATTTACTCAAACTGTGAATCAGATACCAACTTCAGCGTGACGAGCCACTCTTGCTACCCAGCTACATATTCTCTTATAGTGTTTATATTGCATACATCACAAGGGTGCATCCATTCTCTGTGACATGCCAACAAGCTGTAGAGAAGTGATTAAAGGTGAAACTGATGCCCCCTGGTGGAGCTGCCCTGGACAGAAAGCCACATCGCTCACAATAAATAAACAGCCACAAATACTAAATTGTAGTTTCCAAAGCATGAGTATTAAGACTGTAAATATTTCTGTTGTGACCTCAGCCATTTCTCTGGAATCACTTTAAAATTTACACTTTAAACCACATCAATAGTATACATTTTTTTCTGGCTTGAAAGTGCGTATTTAAAACTCTGCCGTGCTTTCATACCAAATACCAACTACCTAGCATATTAATAAGCAAGAAACAAATAAAATATAATAAATAATAAATAAATAATAATTAAAGAAGTGAAACATCGAAAGGTGGAGAAAAATATTGCCTTTATAAATCTAAAATTTATTTGTTGAAACTGAAAACGTTGGTGACCCTCCATGTTTGTCCCAACTTTTCAGAGCCTTCTTTCAGCCAGCTGATCAGCAGTGGACAGCAACAGGTTGGGGAGGGGCAATGTCACATTAATTTTTACTTTATGCCTTCATCATTTTTAATTTTTTATTTTATTTCTGTTTTTTATGTTTTTATGATCATTTGTATACTTTTATCATATTGTTTAAATTCCACTGTGGACCAACTTTTGTATTGAAATGTCTTAACTGAATAAAGTTTACTTGCTTTCTGACAAACTTGTTAGTAACCGGCCTAAGCTTAACATATTTGGCACCAAGCAGGTTTTTAGACAAGTAATGTTTTAAATTGACTGTTTTTTGTCTTTTACAGAAAGGTAAATATATTATTATTATTATTATTATTATTATTATTATTATTATTATTATTATTATTATTATTATTATTACTAAATAACATGCAAGAGGTATCACAAAAATATCCTCCTCACACTGCATTGTTTATCAGCAGGTCATACAAATTAAAAAAAACAAACTACTAAAACTTATGCTGACAGCACAAACTGAAAATCGTTTGATGACATTTCTGCATTTTACGATGATTTTGGGGCTGCCGGAGCACGCACAGCAATTTCTTTAAGGGTTCAGTGGCGTGTCAAGTAAACCAGCTGAAACATATTTCACTGCTTGAGTGCACAATCTGTAAATGAAGTTTAATTAGGCTGAAAAAAAAACATGAAATAAATAAGATAAAGACGGCATTAGGGTAGTTGTGCCTTCTACGGGGGACTTTTGTTTCTCAGCTGAGTGACCTCCAATACCAGGAATCAATGAAGATTCATTTTGGGGAAGGGGATGGCGGGTGGCGGGGGGTCTCTAGGTGACCTTTGTGAAAATGTACCATCATTTTGGCAGAATCCGTATAAGTGCAGACCATTTCATGCAGACAGTAAGTGTATGAAATGAGTGCTCCTGTCTTTCCAGCCTGGCTCTCTTTGACAGCATGATGATAGAAGCGTCACATCCTTGGGAGAGTAAATGCAAACTGACAAGAGATGAGTCTTTGGTTGCTGAATATAATACAGAATTGTGCTCTGAGTGTCTTATTATCTTGTCTGTTGATGTTTGATGGGGGGAGATTTGCTTGAGAAGAGAAGACAGAAACTGTAGGCATCCAACGCCATCTCGTCCTTTCACAAAAAAAAAAAAAAAGAAAAAAAATTGCTTGCCCCGCTAACCACAGCTTTTCCACCTAATGTCCACTTCTACTTGGAATAAATACAAGGCAGCAGGATGTTTGTTGTGCCTCGTAGCCCCTGTTACCTGAAGTGGAAGACTATTTGCACAGGCAAGCTTTTAGGAGGAGAATGACCCTTTCACCAAGGCAGTAAGCATATGGAGGGTGTGCAAGGTGGACAATATACTGGAGACAAACATGAGTGCTACGATTGTTTACTACCAGCTGACTTCTGCTTTTCATACTGCCACAAAGCCTTACTGTATGAACAGTGTTAAGGCTCTAATGCGAAAGGTGTACATTAACACTGCGTGGCACAAATGCTGTGGTAGGTTCTAAGGGGGAAAGCAGAGCAATTTTGATCCCACTTCATAAAAACTCCCCTAAATATGCCAGGGTTCATACCCAAATTTTACCTTTCGTACATGTTTACCACATTCAAATCCCAGGCGTTTTCCGTCTTGAATTAAAACCAGTTCCCGACACCTTAGTTGTGAATACAGCAGCATTCATTTGAACGTTTTCAGTTTAAAGAAGCAATAAGGCCTGACGCTGGAGAAAGAGCACAGACACAAAGCAGACGCACCTCAGATTTAAAACTGCATTCCTTGAAGCTCGGTAAATGTGAACAAATCAGAAAGATCTGATGTGGAAAATAAGTTCTGTTGAGGCTTATTTGGCTGGGATTTAACTGCATAGTCATCATGTTGCCTCCATGATAATCTCAAGCAAACCCAAGCAAACTTTACATCTGAAAAACCAGAAGTCACTCACATTATTTTTAATGTGTCCAGTTAAGCCCAAATACATTTATCCCCCTGGCAGATTTAGGTTTAAAACATTTATATTCACCTGAGAAGTTTGTTTCTTCTAGTAAATGGGACAGACATCTCATTTATTCCCTACCCAGTAATCAGTAGAAAAATCTTTAGTGGCATTTCAGCAGTCAAACCTTTCTTATGATTGCTGACCATCTTTTGGCATGTTTCCACTTGTTTTTTTATTCGATTTTTTTGTTTTGTTTTTTTAGATTAATCTTTGGTGAAGAGCTCCAAGTCTTTGAGGATGGAAGGCCTCCCTGCCATCACCCTAATCTTTAGCTCCTTCCAGATTCTCCAATCAGAGTCCCAGCAGATTTGAGACTCTGACTGTGGCTGCTCCAAAACATTGATATTACTTCCAGTCAGAAGAAATGTGTTTGTAAAATTAAAAGTTTATTTTCAATCTTAATCTTGTAGGAGGTATGAATATTTTTTTGGGATTGAATATTCAATTAAAGAGTTTTACATTGACACATTAACAAAAGGTGAGATATTCTCAAAGTACCGACCCAACAACCCAGGATCATCTCCCTTGAAGTAGGTATGTAAGAAAAAACATTTTATGTCAAAATACATGGAATGATTTAATTTGAAACAACATTAAAATACTTTATAAATGCTACCAGTCTTACTTGTGTCCATTAAAAATGAAAAAGATGCCGCCTTTTAAAATATTCAATGACGTGTGTCCCTCAAACATAGGAGTCCCATAAACGTGTAAAGATTTTCTTTAGACATATTGAACATTTTTCAAATATCCTTTGATAAATTATAAACAAAAGAATTCAAAGGTTGGGATGGATATTAATTGTCTTCTAACAGCTTATTCTGCTAAAAGATCAAGTTTGTAGGAAATTATATATTTTAATTGTTAAAAAAGCAGCAAACACTATTGTTGCATGAAACAAAAATTAACTCTGCTTAATTTTTTTTTCTAGGCAAACTTTAGAAATTATGTGAAATTATTTTCTTTAATAGTTGGTGTCAAATTAATTTTAAAGGGCTATGAGAATGAAGATTTTGCATGCATCCCCCCTCCTACCACTATAAGTAGCACTTTTAAAGGGACCTGGGTAGAAAAGCATGTCCCAGCACATGAAATCATTTGAAATTTGCTCAATGCCGGCAGTAGAAAACATTAACTTACTGTGTTATGGTTACTTTTATAAAAAAATCTACTTATTTTTGGTAAATCAAATATTTTGTTGGCTAAAACCTTTAGCAGTAAGGCCCGGCTCAATCACAAACAGAACAGAAGAACATTGATAACGACGAATATTCTGAAGGCTTATGCCCTCACCTGCATTTTTTATTTAAAACCGCAACTCACAAAGCAAACAAAAACAGTCATCTTTTGAGTCAGTTGCATTATTACCAATTAGGGGAATGTAGCAGAAAATGGCAGCAGAAGACTCACTAATTGTAGCATATCTAGTTTGGTGCAAACTTTTTCACTTTAAATATAGATTTTTAAACTTAGATACAAAATGTATTTCTTTTTTAGCCAAAAATGAATTGTACATATGAGGCACTGCTTTTGACTTTCTGATTTTTAGTGCTTGTTTCTGCATAGATGAGGAGAAGAGGCCTTGCTCATGGGCTCCAATACACCCCCTTCAGAGAGGTAAAGGTACTGCCTGCCTCACCTTGTGCTTATGGGCCAATGGGCAAGATTATAAATAAAGAATACAATTTAAACTTTTCTGTCGGAAGCGGTTAGATTTATTAAAAGTGACTTCTAGCACTGACAGAAATGACATGAAAATTACTTAGCCTATTCTTATTTCATGATGGTAACTGAGGTACTGAATGCTAAATTTAAAATCTAAAATAAGGAGTTTTTTTAAGCTGGGTAGCATGGAACGCTTTTTGAACTTTGTTCTGAAGGCCCAAAGTTTGCTGGTTAGACTGCCTGTCAATCCTGAAACCGGAGCGCTATATTGGAGAGCAAAATAAATTAAATACGTTTATGCAAACAATGTGGAGAATCAAAGCACGACATCATCTCTTGATTCTTCAGCCCGATCCCAGAAAACAGCAGGAATGTCAATATTCTGGCTTCTCCTCAGCTCAGAACCACATAAAGAGAACCATGAAAACAAAGTTAAGTCTGGTTTAAATTTGCTGATTTTTTTTTTTTTTTTCATATTCATGGCATTCAGGTTGATAACCGAACATTTCAAACATAGATCTAGGCAGACAGAACTAGATCAGAAATAATCCCCCCAAAAAAGATCGTTACTTTCTAAAATGTGTGTCTTTAAAGATTTTCTCACCGACGAAAAGGCTTTAATGTCTGTAGCGATGAGTTTAAAAAGCGTCTAAAGAATCCTTGTTTTCACAGGTATAAGAACTTTTTTTTACACTTTGATGTTTCAGAAAAGCTTCACGGACCTGACTCGACTTACAGCAGCTACTGTGACCCATCAGAATAATAAAAAAAATGCTTCAAAATCTCCTTTAGTGTAAACTAATATATTAAAGAAAAAAAATGTTTGCCCATTGTAAAGTACCACTTTGTTTCTTCAACGTTTTGAAGCTTTTATTCACAGAGATGCTGAGTTTCTGCTCTTCTCCTCCCCTCCATGACCCCCAGCAGAGCTCACGACTCTGTAAGATGTACCCACTGTTTACTCTCTAGTCATCTGGGCAACGGCTCCCATACCATAGCTGCTGCTGGCATCGAGCGGGCTGTGCATGCAAAAGTTTCTAATCCCACGTTTATAAACCTCCGTAGGGGGTTTTCTGCAGGAAATTCTCCAATTAGTTATGCAGAAATAAATATATCAATCAATCTGGCTTTTATTTATAGAGCGCTTCACACGCCCAGAGTGACCAAAGGGCTGCACAGGTCCGCAGAACAAAACGTTGAGCATCTAATGGTATAAAAATGTGTAGGAAGGGAGAAAACCAAAACTAGCAAGTGAGAAACAGTCGACGCGTCAGACAAGAACTGATCACACAGGAGGAAAGGAAAGACTTGATGCTTATTACACCAAATTGCAACGCTTTCGAGACTAATCCCGCCGTCCCTGTTTAGAGGACCAGCCTGCGGTTATTTGGGCAATTTTAACAGCGAAATAAACTCTTGAGTTATTAGTCAGAGGAATATTTGGCTCCGCTGCCTCCAAATTCTTTGTTTATTTTTCAGTCTCAAAGAAACTCTGGCATACTTTCTGCCACTTCCCAGGCAACACACACACACACACACACACACACACACACACACACACACACACACACACACACACACACACACACAAAGAGTGAGTCTCTTTAACAACTTTCATTAAATCCTGACAAGTGAACAAAACCGACACAGTTTACTGCGGTGTATAACCACCTATTAATAACTGCATGCCAAAGCCCAGAATGACACATTAAACACTTTCACTCCACAACGATAAGCAGGGATGTACACAACTACCACTCTGGGAATAAAATAAAAACAATGTTTGCATAAATGTATTCTCTGTGTGCTCTGAAGCTATTAAAAAGCTCTTTTCACTTGTCATTTAGCATCCATTTTGTAAGTGTAGTAATATAGCAAGGTTAGCAAAATAACAATAAAACATTTGAAACATAAAAAAAAAATCAGCTTTACAACTGGTTTGGATTTCTTATTCTAGCATTTTAAATTGTCTCTTTTAAAACGTTTTTGTTTTTCAAAACAATGCCAAAGTTCTTATTATAAGTAGAAAAACTTCTACATCTACCACTAAAACCATACGTTCAAAAATGAATTTATGTTGTTCTCTGCAACTCGTCTATGGAGGGAAAACAACAGCATGTCAGCATATATTATAGTTCTAATAACAACAACCATCAAATAAAGACGAAAGAGTTCAAATGTCTTTTCTTTCATTAAAAATTCAAATTAGAAAATCTTTTAGCTTATTAATTTATTCATGAGGTTTACTGATTCATACCAAGCCTCACTGATTGAATCAGTCCACACGACTGACTCATGAAAAACAGCATATAGCTACAAATAATCAAAATTGTCAATTAATTAATTAATTAATTAATTTGTTTAGCAGATAACACAAAAAAAATCAAATGGTTTAATTTTGTAACTAATAATAAAATTTTCAATCTTGACAAACAACAATTAGGAAAATTATACATCAGCGCCAGAGAAAAATAAAACCTCAGTAATTACACAGTGAATCTTATATTCTAATTTCACCCAGCACTAAATTATTATCTATTTAATTTAAGTTTAAATTATAATTATCATTTGTTCTGTACTGTATTTGGAAAAAAAACTGTCACATAACTTGACTAGAGTTGTAAAGGCAGCCTGAAAGCTGAGTGCCCTGATGGGTAGATTCAGTTTTACAAGTCAAACTTTTTTAAACATTTTATGTGAAGATTTACACAAATCTGATGCTAGGAATAAAAACATTGGGAGGAACTGGAGAAAAACTGAAACGAAACAATGATAAATTGTTACTTTTTTCAAAGCAAAGATAAACTTTGAGGATGAATTAAAAAAATGTCCACCCTTGTGAAATAACGCAGTAGAAAGTTGGACTTAGTTTGCTGCCTGACTCTCCCTCCACCTGTCCCGTCTCCCGCGGCTCTGCGTCTCCACCTGAAGCGGACCTCGGTGGGAGCTGAGCCGGCGCGTCTGGTGACGGAGGAGGGGGGGGGGGGGGGGGGGACGCGGACGCGAGGTGTGAGCGGACTTACCATACAGCTTGTTGGGAGTGCCCTCTCTGTCCGTGGCCTCGGAGGGCAGGAGCAGGGGCTCGTCGTTCAGATCGCTGTCTGGGGTGGCCGCTTTGTCGTCCGCCCGGAGTTCTGCCGCGCTCATGTCGCTGCGCAGGGAGAGCAGCGGCTTGCTCAGCTGCCCTGTAATCATCGGATCCTGATGGGAGCTGGGAGCCCAGGTGGGAAACAGGGAGGAGAGGAGGGGGGGGGAAAAAAAAGAGAAAAATCCCCTGGTTAGACTGCTTCAGCGTGTCACCCTCAGCGACTCCTTCTCTACGTCTCTACTCTCTACTCTCTCTCTCTCTCTCTCTACACCCCAGCTTCACCTTCCCATTGCTCACTCATCACTCTCCCTCTCTCTCTCTCCTGCTCCCTCCCCTTTCTCGGCTCCCTCTTTTATCCCAGACTGGTGCTACCCCGCTGATCCCGCCGGCTGCTGCCTGGTGAAGAGCTGTTACGGATCGCGTGGCTTTGCCAGTCCTAAAAAAAAAAAACGGCGGTACGTCCACCTCTGAGGGCTCGTCGCCACCTGACACGTGCGGTGACAAACAAATGAACCTGGAAACATCTGAGCTAAAACATCAGCGGTTACGTCAATCGTTACATATTGGGGGGGACACAAAGTTAAATTAAAGGCGACATCTTGGACAGGGAAAGTATACTTAAGGCCAATTATTTGTATTTTTTCTCATTGGCAGAACAAAAAGCATCAATCACAGCGTCCATAAATCAGTGAGGTGAAAAAAACAAGCTGAAACATCAACAACAACAACAAAAAAAATGTGTTCTTAAAAACGTTAAAGCGCACATTTGAAATATAACAAACTTCATTTTTAGGATCCCTTAAAGAAAACTTTCAGGGAAAAAAAAGCTTTGACGAGAACTCTTCTTACCTTACCGAGCTCCAGTGGAAAAGGTTCAAAACAAGGTCTTAGAAAGCTCAAAGCCAAGCCACCACAGACCAAACCCGGCGGTCAGAGACTGTACTTCCCACCGAACCAGACGCGCCTCCTTCAACCTTTTCCCGAGTCTGAGTCGCAGCCGCACGTTCGAGCCTGAGGTAACTTCCAAAGAAAACCCCTGAAGATGTCACCTCCTCCCTTCTTTTTTTTCTCCCTCTCCCTCCCTCTGTCTCTTCCCCCTTGTGTCTTCTGACTAGAAAGCTGCTCAGACAGCGTTCACCCCACCTCAGGCTCAGAGGCGCAGACGTGGAGCAAGCAGCACCGCCGCGGCCCTCTCTCTTATTTATGAATCGGGTCCAACCTGAATGTGCCGCAGCAAAGGACAGGTGA
Source organism: Fundulus heteroclitus (assembly GCF_011125445.2). Taxonomy (NCBI): domain Eukaryota; kingdom Metazoa; phylum Chordata; class Actinopteri; order Cyprinodontiformes; family Fundulidae; genus Fundulus; species Fundulus heteroclitus. The sequence continues at coordinate 17,957 of NW_023397206.1, read as the reverse complement.
GCAGCACGTATATATAGACGCAGAAAGGGAAAAAATAGGAGGAGGGCGAGGGTCTTATCCAGCACCCCCCGCGCATCAACAATCCCCTGCGTCAATCAGGGGGAGTCGATGAATTGCTGCCCAGAGGGGCCTTTTTAATGCGCCCATCACGCCAATCTGCCCTTTCTGATATGACACATGATAATCTATGAAAATGTTAATCGATAGAAGTAGTTTAAGCTGTCATTAAAATCCGTGGGCCGACTGGTCAATACTCATATCCCTGGTAACAATGTCACCACTCATCAGGGCTTCATTTGTGGAGCACTTAAATGTGGGACGCCGCACGTCGATGCGCCTCTCCGCCATAAACACATTTTCCCCTCTGCCTGAGCCCGGCCGGCTCTGCGTGCGTCCGGGTGGGAGGGGGGGGGGGCGCCTTCCCCTTTCCCCACGCCGCCTCTCCTTTGAGTTGCTTGATAGGTCCACTGGAGGGCAAAATTAATACCTAATTGAATCTTGCAGTCATCAAAATAATCAATAGTTTTTTATTATTTATTCTTCACAGTCTGTTGACTGTTTGAAAGCTCCGAGGGGACAGCGGAGAGCACGGGCAGCCCTGAGATTTCTACCGTTTCACAATGTAATTTTCACTGGGGCATGAGAGTTTGCAAGACCTATAAAAAATGAGAGCGGTGGTTTTTTGTCAGGAGGTGGAGGTGGTGGGGGGGGGGGAGGAAGAATAAAGGAAAAATGGGAATCTTTGCCCCAGCAGCTACAATGAAAAATAGAATAAACAAGCTACTGACACTTCAGAGGAGGGTATGGTCCTTTCTGTCCATCCCTCCATCTTTTTCCCTTTCCCCTTTTCTCCTTATTTCATCATATCAGGAGTGTGGCGGTACCTCTCTAATGCTGGCATTTCTCTTCCTGACAGACTCCAAACAAGTGCTGGGAATGAGATCACAGCTCTAATCTTCCTCTGGCCTCTAAGGCTGCAGGATAACAGGGCAGCACATCTCTCACCATCTTACACAGCAGATAATTGCATCCAAAAGATGATTTTTTTTTTTTTTGCCTATTTGCAATCATGCCACTGAACTGGACGGTTTGGTTTTAGAGACGCAGTTAACGTCGGTTCCCTTTGTTCCAGATGTAAAAACACAATAAATAAAAAAATCCACTGGTTTTAGTCAGTGAGGGTGTGAGTAATGTATTTAGGTCTCATTTTCTAAAGCTGCTGAGCATTATAAAAGTATATTACCGCCACAACGAACGACCAACAATAAGTTGAGCGGAGATGTGAAGTGGAGGGAAAGTTATCCTTCACATCGATTGTGGACTCCTGATCAGAGCAGCTTCTTCCACACGTTCCCTGTCGCTCCCCCAAAAACTGAAAACAGAACTGGTCACAGCTTTATTTCAGCCGTGGCTTTCTCCATAAAGGGGAAATCCCCCCCCCCCCCCCCTGAGCTCGTGGATCTCTGCAGCTCCTCCATGCGCCCGTTGCTGGATGGTTGTGTGAACTTTAACCGGCGTCTAACAGCTGGTTCAAATGAGAAGGTTAAAAGTGTGCTTTTTCTTTTAAAATTAAGCTTTTTTTTTTTATTTTCGGGCAAAGAAAAGAGCTATGTCTGCTCATTTTACGTCCTTGTTTGAGTATGAAGATGTAGCCGCAGTGTTAAAACGCTCTGGACAATCGTCACAAACTTCGGATGCTTTTTTTCTCATCACTGTGCTGCGTTTCAGCTGTGGACGTTCTGCTTTGTCAAAACGTAGATGAAAAAATTGCCCTAACCTCGGTTAGAAAGCTGCCTTCTTCCTTCATGTGTAACATCCTACATTATCGGTAAAATCCTGGGGCTCATTAATTTCACTTAAAAGCTGTTCCTGTTGAGGGAGCATTCATATGCTCTGCTACCGACGCACGAAATCAGCTCCAGCGTTGTACTTTAGGGCCGTCCTGAGCTGCTGTCCTGTTGGCCAGGACACCCTTGTGAATGAGATTTTAAATTTAAGTGGGCCTATCCTGGTTAAATAAACCATCTAGAAAAATGAAACGTTTTTGTAGATGTGCAGTTGGGCTTCGCTCACTTTCGTGACAGACGGACGAGTGCATGAAACGCTCAACGCTTGGTACGGTGCTGCTTCTCTATCGGGTTATTCCTGTCCTGTCTGGTGTGCTCCTTGGTATTCATGATTCACGGAGGATGTCTACAAATCTAGAGATACGTTTTTTTTTTTCTTTCTGTCTTTGTTTGTGTTGATTGTCAGCGTGACGTATTGTAGTGTTGTACTGTGTTTTGCCTCGGTGGTGAGTAGTGTGGAGTTGGGGGTTGAGACCGTATCAGCATAGCTTCTCTTCCGTCCCCTTTGCAAATCATGTAAACATATATTTTTTTCTTTGATTATAAATGTAAATATGGATTCTTTTACATGCAGGTTTGAAACAAAATAAACAAACAAACAAACTTCATTGCTTAGCTGGATTTATACTGAGATCATTGCACACCAGTGGACTCTATTCATTGGTTGTCTTTTGAGGGCAGTTGGTTACACTTGATTTTATTTAAAGGTTAAAAAATAAAGAGGCTGAATAAAAAGGTGCAGCACGAAGTAAAGTTTAAAAACCACGTCCCATTTTTTCTTCCACTTCATAAGGATGCATTACGCTATGCTGGCCAATCACACAGCAGTGTAAAATGCATCCCAGAAAACTGTTTAAGTTTGTTGATGTAATGCAACAAACTCTGCTGAGGTTCACTGAGCATGACTACATTAGCAATACGATGTATTTTTAATATCCCAATTAAACAGTAAAGGGGGAAAATGTGTGTCTTGTTTCTTCTCTGTTAGATAAATGTGACCAAAGGTCTGGAGCGGGTTGCAGAAATAAGAAAAAAAACTCTCGATGCCCCCCCAATCCCACCCTCAGTGGCAGCAGATCAGTAGTCAGGGCCTGCGTGTCATCAGATATGCCTGCTAAGTGCTGGTGGTCTTATCAACACCGCCCCAAGGTGAAAGGGACTGAAAGTTTTTTTTTTTTAGACGTAACCAGCACTATTTAAAACAACACAACTGCATAAATAACAGAAAGTCTCATTCTGATTCTCTTTGACGGACAAATTTACCAATTAAGCTGCTGTTGTGTGAGATAATAATGTCCAGAAAATTCAAAATGACAACAAGATGTTGTAGTTGGAAGGTGAAGATATTGAGTTGGATTCAAGCAAAGTTCTTGGTTTAATCAGCTGATCAGCAGCTGTTTGAATGGTTGAGTTGGCAAAATTTTATATAATAGTTTATTTTGTGTTTACTAAAGTAACATGGCACTCTGAAAAAAGTCCCCTTGTTGCTCCTTGTTGGATCTTTGTGTACTAATTGATTTAATTGAGCTAACAGCTAAAAAGCAAGGAATTGATATTTATGTTTGGGTTTATTATTTCCTGTTGTTTGCAGGACTCTGCTGGTAATAAGCAGCTGTAGTCTGAAGTATCAGACAATGACCATTAACAATATGAAATAGGTAAAAGCTACAAAAAGTTGCACGTGGATGTCAAAAGAAGCAAACATATTGATGTTATTTAATCTGAAAATTCATCCTCACAAGTAGAAACTTGCCCTGATGGTGTGAAAACAAATTTAACATGTATTTTAAATGACTTAATTCTGGACATACACTGTTTTATGACAACAAACACCAATAATAACCAATAACCTACAGCCAAATTGTTCTGTATCAGTGGGAATCTGCAGCACTGAGTTAGTGCCTGACATGCTGATGCCTAATGTGATTTGGTAGATGATGGTTTGTCTCCCCCTTAGGGTTATTAACCAAACTGTCTCTCTAAGCCCAGCTAAATTTGAATTAATCCTTGCATAGAGATTTACCAGTTTACCGCTAGAGTTCCTCAAGCATGTGAGTATACTGGGATGATTAATAATTTCAGACATTTATACAAACAAAGATGCATCTTTTTCAAATAATTTGTTGAAAATGAGCTAATTTGATTCCTCTCGATCTGTTATTAGATTAACAGGCCGATGTTGAAAATGGCCAAAACTTTCGGTGATACTTTTTATCTTATTTTTTTTTTTTAAGCTTGTTAGTATGATCAACAGTTATGCCTCTCTCCCCCACTAAAGCTAAAATGCTCCCCAGTGGATAGTCGGTGGGGCCAGTGAAGGCTGAGGGCTATCAAAGCAGTGTATTAAAAGGAGCTCTTTGAAGCTTGTAAACCGCCGTGCCCAGCAGGTCCACAACAGATAGGCGCCTCTGATTGGTCAGGTGTGTGTGTGTGTTTTTGTGCTGGATCGATCCGTGGAGCTGACATTCTGGGGCATCAAAGCTTTCAGTCCACTAATATTACTCCGCCTATGTGGGTAAGGTTTTTTTTATTTATTATTATTTTCCTATTTTGTTTATGAGATGCTTATGCCTTAGAAGGGCTACTCCAGGATCATTATGGGTGAACGTTGGGCTTTCATGGTTAGAGAAGGAATTAATACATGTGAGATAAGGTATTTTGGATACTTAAACACAGACTAGTCCAAATGGTGATTAACGGATAGAAAGTCAGAAAATCACAGAGGAAAACTATTAACCACTGGCAGCAGAGGGGTGACAACGCAGAGACTCAAATATATCTGCTCCTCAAAGTCAGTTTCCCCCCCACCCTTCCCACATTGTGTCTGGAGACCTGTGCCACATACACACTCATGAAAGGTGTGAAAATGTGATTTCCCAAAAAGGATCGGTAATTCTCCGTAAGGGTGGAAGCGGCAATCAATAAATCATTGCTAAGCAGATTGTACAGAACCAAAAAAAAAAAAAATATTCCCCCTCGGTATCAGTACATTAGGATTCTCCTGAGGATGGATGAGGCAAGACGAAGGTGTGAGACAATCTCAATAAAGAAGAGGCAAATCATACCTTTGGCATTCATCTGGACTCGGGCTGTCAGCGGCGTGACAAAGGAGCTGGCGAGACGACCACTATCTGAAAAGCCTTCTTTCAACACCTTGCTCCGGGATTGTCTGCAAATATACATAAAGTGGTGTGAAGGTAAATTTGCATTTAAAAACAAACAAAAAAAATCTCTCACCTAATTGGGACATTTAGACTCAATCAAGTAAATTTGTTTTTGTTTCTTTTTGGAAATGTATGTCAAGGTCAGAAAAGTTTTTAAGGTTTTGAGGAAAGAACATGAAACAACAGAAAAAAAATCCTTTATCTAATCTTGAAATTGCAGTAAAAACTTCCTGGAATTGCTACATCAAGACCTTTTAATCTATGGTACACAGTTTTTAAAACAGAAAATATACTATATAAGTATTAATAATGCCTTTACAATACCAGGTGTTATAAATCATATTTTCATACAATGGATGAGAACTTTTGAACCCATAGCACGGAAATGCCACCACCATACTTCATCGTTATTAATATTATCAGGTTTAAAAGCTTTACCTTAAAGAAGACATATCATGCTTTTCAACTTTTCCTTTTCACATTTAAATCATTCAGTTGTGGTCTATATAAAGTGGAACTGCAAAGCTTTGGTGTGAAATTCTCGTTATTGTTGCCCCACAGCTCTTCTTCTGCCCCTGTTCTGAGGTGAGTCTCAGCGCAACTTGTTTTTTGGTGCTGTCTCTTTAAATCTAAAGGAGGCAATTCACACTCCGCCCGCCCTCAGGTCGCAGAGCTCCCCACTTCATCCCGTTTGGCCATTTTTGTAGTATGCTGGGGAACGGTGTAATGAATTGTGTGGTTTAACACACCCGGCCATCGAACATTTGACTCATCCACTTGTAGCTTTGGCGTTTTTCAGCTCAGATACTAAATTCACAGCAAAATAAATAAAAATGTTGGATTCGCGAAATTGGTACGTCGGAGGTCCATGACCTTGTTTAGCAGAAATACTGTAAAGTAATTGTTCAAAAACGTAATAGAGAACAGATAAAACTGAGCGGCTTAAAAAATATGCCCCTAACAGAATATATGGACCTGGACAGACTAGATTCACGTTTTGCACTCCTAAAGACTCCAAGTACACAACAAAATTAATTTAAGGGCTAAAAAAGTGAATATTGCATTAAACGTCTCCTTATTTTCAAGATCATTCCTGGTATTGTGGTTTAACTTAATATAACCAGAATAATTTCTATTGATTAAATGCCACAATATGACAGAAAATTGCTCAACCTTTCTTTAAATTTGGAAGTGTGCATACATTTCTGTGCCATTTGTGAGAATGGCCTTTTAAGCGTTGGGTTAATGCTTCCCCTTGTTTCTCACAGTGGCTTGGGCCCAATGCTCCTGACAGAACTGGTGTAAATAAATCGTTTCGTAAGCTGACTCTCTCGTGCACACCTCTTGTGATGACAGCAGAAGACCGTGAAATCTTTACCCCAGGCTTCAAGCAAAGTGGATTCTGAGCCCCTCCACTCTTCATCCAGACCTTGATTTCTAAATTGAATGCAAACGTTGCCTCTGGTTCAAGGGTTGGTCTGAGACAAGGAATGTGTCCACTCCTTTTGAATTCCCCCCAAAATTCTTGAATGGATGTTGCTCGTGCAACTTCTTCTACCATACTTTTTCCTTCCACACAACTTTCTATGAATATGCTTGGATACAATATACTGTGAACAACCAGCTTCTTTGGCAATTACATTTTTGTGGCTTACCCTCCTTGTAAAGGGTGTCAGTGACTTTCTTCCAGATAGCTGTCAAGTCAGCAGCTTTTCCCTTTCCCATGATTTTGTAGTCTACTGAAAACAGCTACAAACAGTTTGAAGTTTTACTCAATGTTGCTGCGAGTAGCAGCCATCATGAATGCCGAAGTCGGGTACCATCCTGTTGCATCGACTTTCTGATTTGTAATACCGACTTTAGGGGCCGTCCCAGTTAATTTTTCCGACCGGGAAGTCATGAATCCCGACTACCGAGGACAAATGGAACACACTAAATCACCTGCAAAGGTCCAGGAAACCTTTGCAGGTGCTTTGAGTTAATTAGCTGGTTCTGGGTGTCACACCATCTGTTTCTGACACTAAACCTTTTCACATATTAGTTTTTGGACACCCTTAATTTTGCGTTTTCATCATCTGTGAGCCATTTTCATCAGTATTATAAGAAAGAAAGGCTTGATATATTTCACTGTATGTGTTATGAATCCAAATAATTTATGAGTTCACTTTTTAAAATGGCTGCCAAATAAAGTTAAACCTTCTCACAATATTCTAGTTTTTTTTTTTTTAGATGTACTCGTATACAATGTACACAAATATCTAATCCAATCTGATGAGCGTAATACATGCCAATTCAGTTAAAAACAAATATAGAGATTGAGATTAGATTGCAAAATAAATCTAATTTTATTCCACTTTAAAATAAAACAGTTAGTTAAAAGTAATGTGTATAAAAATGTTGACTCAGAGAAAACAGAAACATCATTAGTTCAAACTTGTTCACCCAGTTCTTCTTATTGAACATCATTGCAGTTCTACCTTGTATAAAAAGTCCACCCTGGAAAATTAGTTCTCAATTATTACAAGCCTAAAATGATTATTATATGCACGTACAAAGAGATTGTTACCCTTAACCTCTGAAAACTTTTTTAATCCATTTTATAAGCCCATATTGCTGCAATCTTATTTTTGAGTACTTTTTTTAGCTTTTTCATACCTAAGAGAGGCTATATTTCCTGAATAACAATTCTTTTTAATCTTATATTTTTGTTTCTATTTTTTTAGGCTGTAAATAAACTCCTGGAACCCCTGCATGTGTGCCTGGAAAACCCCTTTTAGCACCTGAACAACTTGTAATTGTTTTTTTCTTTTACAAAAAATGCTAAAATTATAAGAAATAAAAACTATAAAGCTATATTTCAACGCATTAAAGCAATTCAACGACTAAAGTTTGCGAAATGAGACGTCCTAGAGTTATTTGTTAGACATACCTTTCTTGGAGCTTTTTTAAGACCGTGACCGTTTCTTAAAAAAAAAAGAAAATACCTGCCCTAAACATTTTATACAAACGGTTGAAATATACAATTTTATTTTAAAAGTATTCGCACTTTACCTTCAAAAGCTTAGAAGCAAAGGAAAGAAATAATAGAAACGAAATTTAGTGCATCGTCCACCAAATTTTCCAACGGTCATCCTCGTCTCTCCCGATGTAAGACTCCATTACCCATAATACTTAGCGGTCTAACTTCAGTCATGTGATTCAGCCGATGACCAAGAAGCTTGCTTCGACAACAAACATTATCGTGTTGTACTGTATGTCGGATGCCCTCTTCTCGAATCGTCGGTTTTCATTCCTCTTAGCTAACATGCATGTGAAGTTTTGAGGTAAAATAACGGCCAAACATAACGCTGTTTATAAACACAATGGCGGAAGTGGAGGAGCAGGTAAGCTAGCAGGCTAATTTTAATGCATTTTTTCTTTACACTTCATCATTGTATTATAGAGTTTATTCGATTAAAATAATGTATTGATGTTTTTTAAAAATATTCACTTTGATATGCATTTGATTTGGAGTACGTAAAAAGAAAAATCCGTGTTGCTATTGCTATATTATCTTAAGATTTCAGTAATTCTCTCAAATTCAGCCCAAAATCAAAAGTATTTATCACCTGATCTTGCACTGCAAAGTTTGTTTGCTTAAAGGAACTCAGGATGTTTCGTTTTTTATCCAGGAAAGGAAGCAGAGTGGGGAATTCACAGATGAATCTGAGGTAAGACTCATCATTACATCATTTTGTACTGATGGTTTTTTTTTTCTTTCTCCTCTCAAAAACAGAAACTGGGGAAATGAGTGTTAGAGTAGTTTGGTCTAAGCTTATATATATAGAGAGGATAAAATAACATAAGGCAAACATGTCAGGCAGTTGCACCAGTATGCCGGCACAGAAATGCATCAACAACATGTTGTTAATGTCAGAGGTGTGCATAGTTCTGTCAAGCCTGGGTGATTTTTAGCTCATAGGTTGCGCTGTGTCCACCGAAAGGAGTGCAATACATCAACACAGCTTGATCCCTGAAGGATCTTTGTCAGAGTTTGAGGGGTGTCAAACACTCATGAATTACAGATGGTTTTCCAGATCTTTCAACGTTATGACTGAACTTTGGCATGTTACAGTGCACCTGAGCTTCGGAGAATCACACATGGGCTAAATAAAACATGACTTCCTACACGGCAGTCATGGGAGGAAGCTGATTTTTATGTTACTTCACAGGACGCAGAGAATAAAGTAAATTGTTAAAGGGCTCGCCACATTGTATGCTTCTCTGAAGCGGATTATCGTGAGCTAAAGGAAAGAATGAAAATCCTTAAATGAAGTCCCCCTTGTTGGTTGTTTTTGTGAATCGTGTTGACTGCTGTAGGATGTAATCCAGTCGATTCTGAAGGATGATGTTTCTCCTACCAAGTAGATGCTCTGTGTGGAGTGTTTATCGCATTATGCCTGGCTTTGGGTTTGCTCTTTTCGCTTCAAATTATTTTATTCTTTATTTTAAACCTAACTTAAAAGTGGTTGTTGGTTGCTGATGTCAATAAAGGTTTGGATTTGTATTACTAGTGAGTGAAGTTAGCTTCTGTGCTAACATTTTTGTTGTTACTAAAAAAAAAAAAACAGACGTGCAAAGATGGTATCTTTTCAAAACTTGACGTTTCCTCCTAGGGCTGGACGATATATATATAAAAAAAGCATATCAATAAAATAGAAATCATATTGATCGATATCGATAATTATCAACAAATTCAAAATATATGTTCTAAGTGCAGCCCTGGTCGTTTTATGTTGTTGCTTAGCGACCTATTTGTAGATACAGAACACACAAACACTGAATTCAAATTCAACCCTTTATTCAACCAACTTTTTACCAAAACTGCATGTTTTTTAAAAAGAAAAAAAGAATGTGTGCTCTCTGAACTCTTTGAAGGGGGCGGAGCTTCCCGGGCCTGCGTTGTGATTGGTTGGGAGGATTGATTGACTGAAATATTGAAACTTTTATTCTATTGAATTTTGTATTGACCCTTTTTTTTTTGTATTATCGATATACGTCTATGGATTGATTATATATCGTTACTGAATTATCGTCTAGCCCTAGTTCCTCCACAGATTACCTGTGGGATTGAGATCTTAACTAACGAGGCCTCTCAACCCCCCTTAATGTGATTCTCGCTTAGCCATCCTGATGATATCTTTGGATCGTCATCATATTAGAAGACCCATCCAGGGTCCATCTTTGATGCTGTAGTTGAGAGAAGAAGAAAATTCTTATCTGAGGTTTAATGGAACATGGTCCCCAAAGTTGTCCTGCCCATTGTACTAGAAGGCGGTCCCAAAGCGCAGTGTTTCTTTTGGGATGCTGTACATTTGGACAGATTCAGTGTTTATCGTTCAACCAGTGCATTGAGTCGTGTGGATGCCAATTTTGCTCTCGTCTAACCATGACCCTTTCTCTCAAGCCTTCTTTGAATCATTTATATCGGCGGTGCAATCATTTTTGCACCCTCAATATGGCCTGTATGTGTACCTTTTTAATAGCAAAGGAATACAAGAACGATTTGAATGCTGCTACTTCGACTGGTTAAATTTTAATGAGCAATTTTATTACACTGCTATGAACATAAAATCACATTTTGGACGCAATATAGATTCTTAGCTCCAACCTCTTAAACGTTTCAGGGCTATGCTTATCTTGTCTGACACGCTCTCATATCAAGTTAGAAGTCATCGGATAATCAGGAACGGTTTCAGCAAAGTGCATTTATATACATTATGACATTTTAGACCCATATTATGTTATGTCTTTGCCAGTGGATGTAGCGTCTGAATGGGATAAACATATTAGATATTGTGAGGTTTTTTTAATTACAAAGTAGAAAACATTTGCATCTAAAGACTGTAGCAACACTCGAAACACCTGTATTTGCTAACAAACGCGTTTCGGCTCGCGGCCTTCATCGGAGTCGTTACAAAACGCCGAACTGTTTGGGTTTGAATTAATAAGAAAATAGATATATAAGTCTTTACTGGTCATGTTAATGGCTTTCATGTAGTTCAAGATTATTAGTATGAAAAAAAAAATTTGTGTTCCTGTGATTGCTATGTGTAATTGTTACAATGAACTGTTACAATTGGGAATGAACTACATTTAGATGATGATTTCCCCCTTTAAAGGTATACTATGCAACCGGGGTTGATTTTCCAGCGAGGCTCCCTCCAGAGGGCGAAAGTAAAAGTGCACTGTCGTAAAGATGCTCAGCTGTTCTGGTTTCTCCGTCAAGCCAGGCGTGGTTGTTTTGAGCTTAGCAGACAGGCGAACGCAACGAAAAGTAAAAAAAACGGCAGTACAAACAATGAGTAACACAGTGAAGGTATGAACATCAAGCTTCCCGCAGCGCTATCTTGGCGAGGCGATCGCCCTCGCCAAACCTCACGCTACCGCATCGCCAACATTCTAAATAAATAAATAAATAAATAAATAATAATAATAATAATAATAATAATAATAATAATAATAATTATTATTATTATTATTATTATTATTATTATTATTATTATTATTATTATTAATAAAAAAACAACTCGATATGCTTGCATGTTTATTTGACGTTAACACGCGGTTCTTTGTTGTTGCTTTCGCGCGTGCATATAGTGAATGGCAGGGCAAAAACACATGGAGTTCTCGCCGTAAAGCAAGACCGACTCTCGCGGTCTTGCACGAGACTTCTGAGCCTGTGTGTGCGGGCCGAAGGCTCTTGCAATTGCAAGTACGGTATTTCCCCCACCGACCACCAGGGCGGCCGAGAAAACCTTTGTTCGACCTGAAATGACTCATTTAATCATCCAAAACGGTATGGAACACATTAATTAACTGAAAAATGTTGCATAGTATGCCTTTAAGTTTGAAGCAGAACCACTCGCCCCACCCCTTTTTTTTGCTGATTGGTCAGCCTGTTTATGTGTGATTGGTTCATTTGATTTATTTTCTACCCAAACTGTTTGGTGATCTGCAAGGACCCTGACGACGACACCGAGCCGAAAACACATTGGTCTGCTAATGAAGTTGCTTCCTAGTATCTGCTGCAGTCTTTACCATAAACAGACCTACAGTATGTACCCCTCTAAGCACGCTGGGAGTCGGTGAATCTGTATAATCTGATTGAACTTGATTTTGTAAAGTGCCTTGAGATGACATGTTTCATTATTTGGCGCTATATAAATAAAATTGAATTGAATTGAATCTCTGAAGACCGTGGAATTGTAGTCACGTAATTTCCATTAATGTTTCCCTATGAAAGTATTTGCATCAGTGTTGTTTGTCCCTCTGCTTGGTCAGACTTGCATGTTATACCCGACACAGACGGCCGGTGGGCCTTCATGCCACCTTATCGTGGGAAACATCTCCTCTATCTGTGACGGATGTAATCCTTCTGTCCTCTTTATGCGTAACTACGGCTGGGCAAGAAAATTTATTCTATCAATTAATTAGGCGCCCGCCTATGCATTGAAAATGCATGGCGGAGGCCTTATGCTATGCACCTAATAAGGGTTTCTTTAATATTATATTATTATTGCTTTTTATTCTTCCGTCACCGTCAATACAGCCCGAACCGTAGGCTGTACCCCCACAAACTATATATCAAAACGTGCGTCTCGACGCCGCAAAGTGTGCTATTTGTACTTGACGCCATTTAAAGTTACCGTGGTGACAAAATTAACCAAAAACCACTTCTCAAAAACCACTTCCTAGACACAGTTGACCCTCTCAAAATGCAGAGCTCAGCATGGCACTTTTTTTTGGTACAGGGGTTTAGGTTGTTGGGCTGGTGCACCAAAGGTCGCAGGGTTCGCAACCCGCTTGGGGTACCGAATATTTTTTTTTCTTTTTTACAGGTAACAAATAAATAATTTGAACAACTGATATAAATGAATGAATGATGAAAAAATTGCAACAGCAAGAACTACCCCCCGGCCCAATACAGCACCACTCACCTGTGGGAAATGGCACTACACACCATTTTTGTCAAATGTTGAGTTCTGGGCCCAGATTTGGTGAGGCTTAGTTGCTAAAGGAGGCCGATTCTGACACATGGCCCCTTTAGTGAGCTTTGGTGACATTAAGTATTGGCACCCCAACACACCATTTTTGTCAAATGTTGAGTTCTGGGCCCAGATTTGGTGAGGCTTAGTTGCTAAGGAGGCCAAAGTGAGCTTTGGTGACATTAAGTATTGGCACCCTTTTTGAGGAACTTCCCAGTACAGGATTTGGACCAAACTAACAGAGTACAATCACCCGGTGATACTGGACACAACCATGTTAGCGGCTAACGCTTAGCATGTTGCTAACCAGAAGTAGCTCTAGGAAGGTCTCACCAACTTCTGCTTCACAGAGTTTGTACTTCCTTTAGTAGTTTGTAATGCCTTTAACATTTCTATTCACATATTTCATTTTTTCATGCTACATTGAAGTATTTAATAATGTTTTAATAACACCAATTTTCCATGCTGCTTGGATGCAGACCTTCTCCTGTCGGCTGGTTTTGATGAAGACAAATCCTTTTCACACTCAGAAGATTTGATTTAAAATCCCCAAGTGATAAAAGCCTACGACCAAGGAACTCGGAAGCTTTGCCTTTGACGGTTACGCGCACCACCAGGCGGGCGCCTTCTTCAACTTCTTCAGAAGTTGAACGATTCTAGTTAGAATTTGCAACTCATGATGATTTAATTTTTGGAACATTGAGGTTTTATTTGTTTTTGCCAATGCACTCTCTTTGGGCTTCCTGGAAACTTTAGCCCATATCAGTCCTGAAAGGGGAAGTTGTTTTGGTAATGGCATGCAATGTTGAATCTATGTTTATGAAAATATGTTAAAATAGTTTAAAGAGGAAACCTTTTTACCCGAGGCACTTTAATTTACGCATTTATTTGTTTTATTAAGTTAGTTTGAAGTTACACGAGTGAAGCAAAACCTGTTCTTAGATGCGTAATATCACTTGCAGCAAACGTTTTGTGTTATATTTTAATTTCTTACTATGGCGTAGTCTACCGTCTTGTTTTAGAAGCATGTTTTGAAGCTTGTATTTAATTGCACTTTGAATTCAAGACGAGATAATTGAAATAAAATTATGTTTTTCAAATGTACTTTTTCTATGAAACAAAAGGGAAAAAAATTATTTGGTTTAAAAAAAATGTATAAATAATTTAAGCCATATCGTCCAGCCCTACCTTGGACATCAGCGTGATTGTTTAAACTGAGAGGCAAGAAAAACGGGCATAAACAGTTGCAACACGAAACCCAGTTCTGTAGACGAAACAAAAAGCAGCTTACAAGAGACGGCAAAAACTTTTAAAATGAGTATTTTCTCTGTGGGGATGAAGTTTGCCTTTGTTGTTTGAAACGCCTTTGAAACCCGTGACAAATGCCCTCGCATCAGAAATCTCACAAACCAGAATACACAGGAAATAGCCTAGATATGGCGTTGTTGAGTGGGGAAGGATTGTTTTTGAAAATAACATTTTTTCCACGCTATTGTCCCCCACCTCCAAGCCAGGAGCACATAATGGCAGACAATGTTTTGAGTTGATGCACCCTCTGGGCAGCCACAGACTGTGCAGCATTGGTTATAAACCGAATTATGAGTAATATTCAAGCTGTGACCGGCCTCCAATGTGGACTCATGCTGGAAAGTGTAACACAGTAGAATACCTTAAGTTTGTCTTATGAAAACAATAAATGCATGTATTTCACTGGGGATAAGCAGCGGCAAAAAAAGAAAAGGAGAAATAAAAAAAGAGAGAGGATTCTTTGTCATGAAGAATTTCTTGCAAAAATAACGTTCTCTCTTTTCCAAAACAGTTCATTTATACTCGGTGACTTCTGTTGATAGCAGCAAAGAAACATGTTTTTTCATTACCTTGTTTTTAAAGATTGCTCACGATTGATGGATAAAGAAATCAGTTGGAAAAAGTCAAAAACATGTATTTATCGGTCTTAAACTGATATGTTGTTGTTTTTTTCCCAATAAATGACAACAACACGGCCCCATGTCACACATCATACATGGAATTTGTAAAAACAAATTTCTTTTATCAAAATTAGCTTTTTTTTCTTCCCACTACATTTGTATAGACACTAAAATGTAATTTTTACCTCCCTAATGTTAAAACTACATCACAGGTTTCACCGTCTACAGGCTACTCTTTAAGTTTGGTGTTTTCAAAAAACGACACCTGTGCATTATTTGTACAGAAAAATAACTAAATACAAGTTCTGTAGATGGTCTTCAAACTAAAGCATGTCACTGAAGAAACGAATGGTTGAAATTCCCTGACAGTAGGAATGAAAAGTTATTGGATGCAGATTTTACAAAACAGAACAATGTTAGCGATCTGAAGCAAAAGCATTTAAAGTGAAAACATGATCTAATAAGCTAAATAAAAATGTGAAATGCTGCTAAAATAATATGTTGCTGAAGATAAAATTATAAACGGTGTCGCTTTAGTAGCGTCGTTTATAAAGTGACGTATTTAGATTTTGATGCACAGACGTGTAAGACAAACTCACTGTTAAAATCAAAATAATATTAGACCACACAACTGTGGTGCTGTGGGCGGAGCAGTGGCCTCGCCATGTGAAAGTTGTGGTTAGACTCTTGTCGCGTGACGATGTGCCACTGGGCAAGGCACTCAACCCTAAGTTACCTGCTAATATGTGTGAGTGGTCGGTATGTCTAGAAGCAGCTATACTAGCTCAGCCTATTTACCAGAACTCTTGAGTTTTTAAATAGAGATGCTTTTTTATTTTATTTTTTTTTTAAATAGTAAATGAAAAGAAATAAAATAATTCATGAGATCTGACAAAGTCGGAAGTGTAAAGGTAAAACTTTAAAGACAGCGATAGCCGTTAATAAAAAAATAATATTATCCATTTTTTTTTAACAAAGTTTAAAATGTAAATCGCTACTATAAACAAAAACGTCGGCCTTTATGTAGCAGTTGCTCCGAATCAAACATGGTTAGTGCTGCGACTCGTATGCGATGCTACACGTTACGCTAAACTTTAAAAATGGCAGTGGCCCCCATCATGCTGTGGGAATGGTTTTATTCACCAGTCTAAGGAAAGCTGGCCAGAGGCGGTGGGAAGATGGACAAACCTGGGAACACTGCAAAAACGGAACTAAAAATAAGTAAATTTCCTGAAATGAGTGTATTTGTCCTTCATTTAAGCAGGTAAATGAGACTATTTGCCAATGGAATGAGATTTTTGCACTTAAAATAGGAACAACTCATCTCCATAGTCTTATTTAGAGGGCAGAATATCTAAATATCTTATTTTGGGGTCAAAATACTAATTCTATTGGCAGATAATCTTATTTACCTGCTCAAATCAAGGACAAATACACTAATTTCAAGAAAATTTGACTTATTTTTAGTTCCGTTTTTGCAGTAAAGAACCCCTGGCAGAGAGTACAGATATCTGAGACCGGGGCGAGGTTCACCTTCCAGAAGGACAACGACCCTAACGCTCAGCTTGAGCTAGGCTACACCGGTTTCACTCAAGGCACATTCTTCCTGGACCAAGACCTACATTTTAGTCAGAATAGTCAGCAAGAGCCGATATTTGACGTTCCTGGGCGCTCCGCAGAGAGTAAAAAGCAGAGAAGATGGGCCACAGATGTTCTTCTCTAGATGTGCAACGCTGGTTGAGACCTACCCTTAAAAATGCAGCTTCCTCTTACATTCCCAACAATATGCTGGTGAAGATTCTCAGTCATCCAGGTCGTGGTCATTCCAAAAAAAGTAAAAACAAAGCAACTGGACCTGTTTCTGTAGTTGAAGACGTTTCGCTTCCTCTCCAGGAAGCTGAAGCTTCTCAATTCAAAAAGTCTGGAGTAATGTGGATTACCAAGCTTTATACTACTGCCCAAACAAAGGCCTTGTAATGGCTTAGATAACATGCAAATTCACAGAAACAAGTCCACCCCTTAGTAATGTGGAGTACCAAGCTAAGACAGATGGTTTGAAAGGGGTGTGAAGGAAGCCATCTACGTTAAGAGAGAAAAAACAACCTTAAACAGAGGAGGAGGCTTTAGGTTCCAACTCTCAAAAACTTACAATACAGCTATAGGATTAATTTCAGCCAGCCAATCACCTCAATTCTCACCCTCATATGGGCGATCAAAACATCGTTCCTTTAAGCCAGGCCAATAACGACCCTAACGACTCCTCCTAAAGAGGAGTGGACCAGTTTTCGGTTCAATCTGCTGGTTAATGGCTTTAACGACCGCCCATACTAAGGGGTGGACCTGTTTCGGTTGAATTTGCATGTTATCTAAGCCATTACAAGGCCTTTGTTTGGCAGTAGTATAAAGCTTGGTACTCGTCATTACTCCAGACTTTTTGAATTGAGAAAGCTTCCTGGAGAGGAAGTGAAACGTCTTCAACTACGGAAAACAAGTCCAGTTGCTTTGATTTTTATTTTTTTGGAATTCCCAACAATAAAAACACAAAGATGGTTCTGGTTATAATGTGGCAACCTGTTAAAAAAAAAAAAAAAAAAAAAAGGAGGTTGTGAATACTTTAGCAGGGCAGTGTACATAAAGGCCGTACTGAAATGTTACCACTCCCGTGTAAGCAGCACCGTCTCCCGGAGCGTCTGCCGTTGTTGTTTTTTTGTTTTTTTTTTTGAACACGGGGATGCTAAATATGGACACCTTGTGTATTCCATCTCACCGCACGGACCACTTTCCAGTCGGCTCTCTGAAAGTTTTAGAGGTGACCCTGTTGTAATGACTACCTTTCTAAGAGCGCGTTTCAGCGAGGGCCCCGTCTTCTGTCTCCACCAGGAGGAGGACAGCGAGGAGGAGCCCAAGCTGAAGTACGAGAGGCTCTCCAACGGGGTGACTGAAATCCTCCAGAACGACGCAGCCAGCTGTATGACCGTCCACGACAAGGTA
>NW_023397205.1:0-55061 GCF_011125445.2 Fundulus heteroclitus | reverse complement strand
TACTTCCCTCTGAGTCGTCTGGAAGCTGTGGAGCAAGGATGGCGTATGTTAAACATATCCTATAAAAAACGAATGATGATTACTGTAAATGTTTTCATGTGCTCATGTTTGATCGTTCTGTGGCAGGTTCACCTGAGCGACAGTCCTGGGATGGAGGTCTTGCCCAGCTATGTGGGTTGCAAACCTACACGCAGATGGAGGCAAAGTGAACCGAAATCTCCAGCTCCTGTGACGGCCTCCCTCCCCCGGTCAGAGTTCCCCCCTCCTAGGTGGTGGTGGGCGGAGAGATTGTGTGGTGGCGTCTCCACGTCCTTCCACCCCTTCGAATGGACACTCGTGGAAGGTGGCCAAGAAGGTAATGACTTATTTGATTTAATTTTCCTTTTTAGCTTTTTATATGCTTTAGCACATTTGTGCCTCTGAGTGATTTGTGGTTTCAACATTCATGAAGCAGCAGGTCCAGGGTGATGTCAGTCCAACACCAGCAAGAGGAGGTTGACCAACAGGTCAGTACTGGCTAATCTTATACTAAATCGGTGTCTGCACTTAATGTACGCATATTAAGTATTTTAAGCATTTTTTTTAAGGGAGACCTGCTGGACTCTTCCATTCCTCCAAATCCTGTGTGGTTCAGCCCGGCGTTGCTGGAGGAGATGGAAGGATCGTCCCCTCGTCTGGCTGTGACTTCCTGGAACCCACTTGTGCTCCGAAGGGTAGAAGAAGGTGTGTTATGATATATTGTTTCTCCTCCTACCACCTGGGATTATGCAGCAACCGTGTTGTTGGTTCTAAAAGACAAACTGAAGAGCAGCATTCATATATGGTTGCAAAAACCATTTTTTTTCTATGCTTACGGTTGTACTGAATGTTTTTGATTATTTTCGCTTTATGCAGATAGTACATTATACGTTCTGTCAATGTTGAAATCTCTTTCAAATTTTCAGTTCAATGTTAAATGTTGATGGATGTTGTGGACATGTTTTAGACCAAGGGAGCGCTGCCTGAGAAGACCAGGCCCGTCCGCCACCAGCCAAGGAGAGAAGTCCCTCCGACTGAGGTAGGTGCTCCAGCTATGTCATCTTCCTTCTCTCTGGAGGGGAGCAGCCAGTTACATTGCATGCACAGTCCCTGATAATAAACACAAATGTTTCAACCCTGCCTGGCTCCTACAGTGTTTCTGATCATTATAATAGTTGTAAAAAATAATTTGTAAATTTTCAGTACCTAAATGTTATTGACCAAAAATTAATATGCACCCTTTTTCTGATGTTCACACAGGACTGTGCGCTGGAACCTGCCGTTTGCGGTTCACCAGTCCGGTCTGTGAGGGCTACACATTCCCAGGCGGACAGGAAATATGGTATTTATTCACGTAACCATCAGTGTGCATGCATGGCTCTGACCTTTTTGGCTTATCACAATGAGGGGTTGCAGTTTGACAAAGTGTTACTTGACAGAGTGCTTGAAAAAGGAGATGCACGTATGTTGGTACAAAACAGCAGCTCATGTGGATGGTACATTTACTGACGATCACTTGACAGTGGAGAGATGCCCAAGCAGGTATTGATGGACAGGAACATCTACACTGTACACACAACAGGTATTAGAGTTGGTTTTGTCTTCCGACATAATGACAGCCCTCCAACATCACGACGCTTGGGTTTGGATCTTGCCTCACAACTGGAGTGCCTGTGTGAAAATGTGACCCATGCTTTCCTTCTGGTCACTCCAGAGTTCATTGCGGTTTTCCGTGACAGAGACGGCAGGTTTGGAGTTTTCGATTCTCACTCACGGAATTCAGCAGGCCTCCCCCACTCGAACGGAACAGCAATAATGAAGACGTTTAGCAACTTGACACTCATGGTTCAGCATATTTACAAACTCTTTCAAAACCGTGGGCCCCGTGCCACTTATGAGTTTTGTACCAGTAGGGTTTGTCAATGATTTTGATGATGCCCCTCCTCCTGCCTTGGACTCTGTGAATATTTCCCCTGGACCCACAGAAGCAAGACCAGAGGTGCAAAAACCAGAGAGCACTTCTGACAAAGAGGAAATGCCACCTTGGCTTTGCGATGTAGCCAATGCTGTAGAGGAAACCTTCCCAACAGTCCCAGATGTGTCCAAAATGCCTAAAGCCAGGAGACAAAAAGTAAAGCAAAGGATTCAAGCACAGCTAGGACACAGTTTACCTAGAAAGATAAAACAAAGCACATCCCAAAAAGAAAGGTGTGAATTTTGTCCAGCATTCAAGTTAAGTAAACTACAAGCCTTAAAAAAAACGTATGTCCTTAAACAACAGCAAAGGAAGGACAACATCACCAACAGATACAAGAATGATCCTGCTTTTCGTTGGAGACAAATTAATTATGTCAAGGAAAGATACAAAACTGATCACACCTTTAGGACAAGACAAAAAACGTACATGGGGCAGCATCAAAGAGAGAAATACAGCAAGGATCCTTTGTACCAAATCCGAAAAAGAGAGTATATCAGAACACGTTACAGCAGCAATCCCACCTACCGCACCCGACAGAAAAGATATGTGACGTAACAATACAGCAAGAATCCCACTTACGGCACCCGACAGAACAAATACGTGACAGAAAAATACAGCAACAATCCCACCTACCGAAGCCGCCAGAAAATGTACATTAACGTAAGATACACAGATCCCGAATTCAGAGCCGGGCAGAAAACACTCATGAGTAAATATATGAGGGAAAAGTATCATACCAACTTAGCGTTTTGGGTTCAACATATTAAAAAATGTGCCATCAACAAAAAGCTAAGGCTGTCAAAGGAAGCGCTTTCCAAAGATTGGACAATGCGGTGTGCTCTGCGAATTCGTAGGAAATACAGGAGGAACTTTGGCCACCACCAGGAAGCTCCAAAGCCTCAGATCAGCCCAGAAATGAACGCAGCAATAAAGAAATTCCAGGACAAAATTCGCCATGGACCCACAAACGTCTGCACGGTGTGCCACAGAGCTCTCTTCCCAGGACAAGTGAAACATTGTAACAGGGGGAAGTATAAAAAGAAGATGAAAGTGGTGGCTGAGTGCTTAACGGGTACTTATGTACACGTCTGTGGATCTGCATGCTCTGCCCCATGTTCTGTACCTGAGGAGAGGATGCAGGAATGGATCTGCTTCACATGTGACAACCACCTATTTAGAGGAGGGATGCCACCAATCGCCGCTGCAAATGGCTTGCATCTGTCACCCATTCCCCCGGAGCTTGCTGGGCTGAATGTGCTGGAAAGGCAGCTAATATCCAAAATTATCCCATTTGCAAAGATCGTTTCTTTGCCAAAAGGACAGCAAAAAGCAGTACATGGAGCTGTTGTATGTGTTCCTTCTGACATGGAAACAACTGTCAACAGTCTCCCACGGCCCAGCACAGAAGCCCAGCTCTTCCAGGTCAAGCTGAAGAGAAAAATAAAATTCAAAGGACATCAGTACTTCTACACCATCAACATGAAGAATGTGCTGGTTGGTCTGGCCACACTTAAACGGACCCATCCCGATTACAGGGATGTTACTGTAAACGAAAGTGCTGCCTTTGATTTTCAAGAGGATGAGCCAACCGAGGAGTCTATCCCTGAATCTGACCATGATTCGGATGTGGCAACGGAACAACAACCTGAGCACATAGGGGAAGAGCATCAGGCTCTTCGGCCTGGTTTAGTCTTGGACACCTGTATGCAGCCCCCCGACCTGGCACAGGAAGTCCTTTCTTATGGAGATGGTATTTTCAGCATCGCTCCTGCCCAGGGAAACAAACCTGTTTCCTTCTTCGGTGTTCCCAGGCTTGAATCCATGGCTTACCCTGTGCAATTCCCCACTGGAAGAAACACCTTGGATGAAGCCAGGCGAGTCAAGCTGTCTCCGAGTATGTATTTCAATGTACGTCTTTTCTCGGTAGACACTAGGTTTGCGGCAGACCAGAGCTATCTTTTCTTTGCTCAGTTTGTCACTGAGACCCACATGGCCAACAACAGCATGTCTATCCAAACACGGAAAGGGAAACCGACGACCAAAGATGGACGGAACATTTCCAGTAAAATGCTCCAGGATAAAGAAGAGGTGGAAACGCTAATCCAGAATAAAGAGGGCCACTCGTTTCATGCAACCGTTACGAGGCACTCCAGCTTATTGGGAAAAAGGCCTCCGTGATTTGCATGCCATGGTTCGGCAGCTTGGAAAACCTACCTTCTTTGTGACCTTCTCCGCGGCTGAAATGAGATGGCCAGAGTTCATTGAGGCCATCAAAGCTCAGCATGGAGAACAGGTAGCGTTTTCAGATCTTGACTGGAATGCAAAGTGCGATATTCTTAGAAGCAATCCGGTCACTGTCATGTGCATGTTTGAGAAGAGAGTGGACGCGCTTTTCACAGACCTCATTCTTTCCCCAGCACAGCCTCTTGGACCTGTTGAGGATTACTTTTATCATGTGGAGTTTCAGGCAAGGGGTTCACCTCATATACATGCAGTGATCTGGATTAAGGATGCACCCGAGATGGAAGACCCGGCATGTTGCGATGGAGTCATAAATTTCATCGACCGCTACATTTGCTGTCAACTGCCCGATGAAACCGCAGACCCCGAGCTCCATAAAATTGTCAAGGAGGTTCAGATGCACAGCAGAAGCATTCGAAATCGTGCAAGAAAGGAAACGTCGAATGCCGATTTGGATTCCCCAAACTACCGATGGAAAGAACCACGATCACTGTCCCTCAGTTCGATTTGGATTTGGAAGATGACGAGAAAAAAGCTGAGCAAGTAAAGGAAAAGAAAGGTCGGAAGAAGTCCAAAAAATCCAGATCCAGAATCATCTCTACACTACAAACGGTGGCTAAGAAGAAGCTGAAGCCTGTAAGGGATTTACTTATGGACGAAAAATCATCTTTCAAGGATTTGTCGGAGCTACTCCAGGCTTGTAACATGACCAGGCAGGAATACAGGTACTATGTTGACGCTCTCACTTCTGGGATGGTGGTAATGATGAAGCGGGACCCCAGGGACGCTTGGGTAAACGGTTACAACCCAGTTCTCCTCCGTGCGTGGAATGCCAACATGGACATTCAGTATGTGCTTGATGAGTACAGCTGCATCGAGTACATGATGTCCTACATAGCCAAGCCAGAGCATGAAATGGCACAGTACCTCAAGTCTGTCGTTGAGGATCTGAAGAAGTCCAATGTCAACCAGCAGGATGAGATGAAGAAGATCATGCAGGCTTATTCAAAACGAGAGGTCAGTGCTCAGGAGTCTGTAGCACGCACCTGCAGTCTACCTCTTAAGAAGTCGTCACGTAGTGTCATTTTCATTCAAACGGGTGAAGACGCTGTGAAAATGAGTCTTCCAATGAGCAGACTCATGAACATGGGCCCAGATGAGGAGGATATCTGGATGAAAGGATTGCCAGACAAATACGTCAAAAGACCTCAAAATGTGGAATTTGAAGACATGTGTTTGGCTGTATTTGTCTCTGAATACAGGGTCCTGTATGGTAGGTGTTATAAGAATTATTATTCTGAAGTCACTATGGCCTCACACCACTCGGACAGAGGAGGCCTGGAGACCTGATGTCTGTGTATAAGATCCACTGTTTTCTGATTGCAAGGCCAAATGCTGCAGCTGCTGAGGGATACTGATTGTTTACGATAGACTGTCTTTGTTTTGTCTCATGGGAAGGCCACGGTGCAGTATTAGGGGAAGCCCGAAAAGTGACACAGACAGAGACAGGGCAGACAGAGACTGCAGCGGAACCGTGGGGTGCGATTACTTTCCATCTATGTGAATCTGCTCTGTTTCTCAATAAAAGTGCTGGAACGTTATACCACCGTCTCGTCATTTAGTAAAGATGGGAACTCAGTTACTATTGTTTAATATTCCACCCAAAACTCCCACAACAGTAGGCAAATTGAAGGACCCAATGCAATCCCTCTCTTAAACGAAGCCGGATACATCCAGAAGAGAACAGTGGGGAAGCCAGCCGTCATTAGATTCACTCGTTTCTCCGAAAAGAAACAGCCGGAAAAATTTTACAGGCGGCTCCTGAAGTTGTACTTGCCACACAGGAGCGACGAGGATCTCAAAAGTCAGGAACACCCATCTTATGAAACCTTCTACAACAATGGACGTCACCGTAGGTGGAGTGTCAAACAATGGGTAGACTTTAATCGGAAGAGGTATGAAGGACAAGGGAAAAAAATCGACAAGATCATGGAGAAAATGAAAAAGCAAGGACCAGTTCGGAATGCTTGGAACACTTTTGCGCCCGAGGTTGAAGTCGAGCGTTTGGAATGTGTTGCGCAGCGGCCAGTGGTGGAACAAGACGAAGAGCAGGACCCGGTTCCCGAATACCAAATGGATGTAACCCTGCCGGCGATTGAAGTACCTAAACTGAGCCCTGACTTTGTGCGACAAATGTTCCGCAGTTTAAACCAGACTCAGTCATCCATATTCTATGCCATTCGTCATTGGTGCCTGCAGCGTGTCTGGGGTCAGAACCCAGAACCCTTCTTTTACTTCTTGACGGGAGGAGCCGGGTGTGGTAAATCGCATGTCATCAAATGCGTTTACCAGGAGGCAACTAAGCTTTTGCGTCAGCTTCCTAGATTGCGGGATGTCGGTGACATGTCTCAGCCCACTGTGCTCCTCACCGCTTTCACTGGGACTGCGGCGTACAACATTTCAGGCAAGACTTTGCATTCCATCTTGAAGCTCCCCAAAAGCTTGAAGCCACCTTATAAGGGACTTGGAAATGCCCTGGATGAGGTCAGAGCAGTTCTTTCCAATGTGGAGATCTTGATTATTGATGAAATCTCCATGGTTTCTAAAGAACTATTGGCATATGTTCACTGGAGATTTCAGCAGATCAAAGGGAACACAAGGCCGTTTGGTGGGGTCTGTGTTCTTGCGGTGGGAGACTTTCACCAACTGCCCCCCTTGGGAGCTTCAAGACCTCTTTGTGTCATGGAGGATGGTGTACTTGATCTCTGGAATGAGAATTTCTGCCTAGTAAGTCTAACCGAAATCATGCGGCAGAAGGATGACAAAGTCTTTTGCTGAGCTGCTTAACCGGCTTCGCGTCAAAAGGAAAGCTGATGATCTCAGTGAAGAGGACAGAGCTTTGCTGACGCGGTGTGTTGCAGATCCCAAGGATTGTCCCTTGGATGTGTTGCACATATTTGCAACCAACAAACAGGTGGACGCACACAAACGCTGCGGTGGTTGCCTCTTTAGGTACAGCGATTGTGGACGTTCACGCAGAGGACTACAGGAGAGAAACCAAAACAGGAAACATGGTTAGTTTGGGCAGTTGCGTTAGGGGCAAAAGTCGAGATTTGCGCGACCACATACAAGTTGGATTGGGTATTAGAGTTATGATAACGAGGAACCTGGATGTAGAGGATGGCCTGGTGAATGGAACCTTTGGAACAATAGCCGACATCGTTACGGACACCATAGACGGAACGGTAACTGTGAAACTGATCGGACTGAGACTGGACAATTCCACGGCTGGACGGACCAAAAGGATGCGTGGTAAACCGGACGACTTGGTATACGTTGAGAGATTCGAGGAGCAAAGTAGCATAAAAGGAGTGGTGCGACGGCAGTTTCCACTTAAATTGGCCTTTGGGTGTACGGCACACAAAGTACAGGGGATGACCATGCAGTCGGCAGTTGTTTCTTTAAAACGTATCTTTGAACCTGGCATGGCATATGTGGCATTAAGCCATACCACTTCTTTGGAAGGGCTTAAAATCATCGACTTTGATGAGAAGAAGATCTACGCTGATGAAAGTATCACAGCAGCTATGGATACGATGAGGCGAGCATCGTTCTTGAACACCAGCCCCCTGCTGCATTTCCCATCAAGTCCTCAGCACACTACATTGAAAATCGTCCACCACAATGTCGAAGGTCTTGTGTGTCACTATGAGGACATGAAGCACCATCATGAACTGGGATTGGCCGATATTCTGTGTCTTACGGAAAGTCATTTGTTTGGATCTTCTTGTCCAGCTTCTTTGCATATGGAGGGTTATTGTTTGTTTGCGCGCAACAGACATGTCTCCTACTCTAGCAGAGCTGACATTGCTACCAAGGAAGGGGGGGAGTAGCAACTTACTGCAGGAGCATTCTCCAACCTGAGGAACGGAGATACTTTCACAATGTTACAGATCTTGAGTACAATGTGATTAGATTGGACGCTCCGATATCCGTCCTTGTTGCTACAGTTTACAGGCCACCCAGTTATGATCTTGCCAGCTTCCTGAAAAACATTCACAGCTTCTTAGATGGTCTTAATTCTTTTGATATTCAGCCGGTTGTTGTATTGGGAGACTTCAATGAGGATCTTCTCTCTCCGGGAAGAAAAGCAATCAAGGAGTTGTTTGAAATCAAAGGGTTCACCCAGCTCATCTTGGATCCAACAACGGAAAAGCGCACCCTGATTGATCACATTTACATATCTCGCCCAGAATATTGTGTCCAGTCAGGTGTGTTGCAGACGTATTACAGTTACCACAACCCGTATACTGTATTTTGTCTTCTTTCTCAGCTGCTGCCTCTCCTTGACTTTGTGAAGTGGAAAATGTGATTGGGCAGGACTATGTTGCTTTGTTCTTGATTTAATAGTCCCCAATCACATAGCACAGTTGACTGTTAAGGCCCTCTTAATAGTTTGAGTCTAACCATGAGCCTGCACTTGTGCAACTTTTTGCTGAGCAATGACTGCTCTCAATATGTTTTATGGCACAATTTGTTTCTCTTTCTTAGCAGTGCTCCCATTAGACTTTCCTTTGGTGGTTGTTGTTGTTGTTGTTGATGAGCCACTACTTGTACAGAGCTATACAGAGCACCTGTGTTCCAGAATGGCCATTTTCCGCTCCGTTTATTATCTGGGAATGTGTATTTATTTCTCATCTCCGGAGTCTTCTCATCTTATGTCTGCTGCAGAATCTTCTCCTATCTCTGCTGCAGACTTTCTCCTATCTCTGCTGCAGACTTTTCTTCTATCTCTGCTGCAGACTTTTCTCCTCATCTCTGCTGCCGATTTCTCTCCTATCTCCTGCAAACTTTTCCCCTTCATCTCTGCTGCAGACTTTTCTCTATCTCTGCTGCAGACTTCTCTCCTATCTCTGCTGCAGACTTTTCTCCTCATTTCTGCTGCAGACTTTTCTCCTATCTCTGCTGCAGACTTTTTCCTCATCTCTGCTGCAGACTTTTCTCCTATCTCTGCTGCAGACTTTTTTCCTCATCTCTGCTGCAGACTTTTCTCCTCCTATCTGCTTTCTCTACTTTCCGCCCTGTGCATGCTTCAGCCTCTTCTCCCTGTCTCTTTTTTTCCCCAAGTGTTAGTCTCTTTTGCAGGTTGCGCAAGGTGAAACGCATAGGTTGGTGCTTGGTGAACGTGAAGATTAACCTGGTAGACCTGGAAGGCAACCCACCATTTGCAGCAAGTTATCCAAATTACACATGGCAAAACCTAACAAATATTTTATTACAATTTTTCCATCACACTCTCATTCTGCCATTTCAACAGTCTCATGATTGTGTTTTTAGGTCATGTTGGATGCTGAGGTCTATCAGGAGGAGTTCTTTGTCAACATTTAAAGCTTTTGAGTAGGTATATACTTAAAATGTATGTAGCTAAAATCTGTAGGATGCTTGTGTTAAAATCTCAAAGGCTTTCTTGTATATCATGGTTTCTGTTAGAATTTGCACTGGACTGAGTTTGCCGTGGACTAAAGGAGAGACCAGATTGCCCTGTGACTGGCCGTAGTCTTCAGTTGGGCTTGCCAACCCACGGTGTAGACAAGAAGGTACCTTTGTATTCCGTTAAAATCACAAATGTCATTAAGGACATAAAAGGCCTTAAGTAAGCTTTTGTATTTTGTTTGTTATTTCAGATTGACCATCCCATTGAATCCTGTGTGGTTTAGCCCAAAGTTGCTGAAAGAAGTGGACCTGATCGTTCCTGCCTCTGGCTGTGTCACTCCGCTACCTACATCTTCTCCAAGGGGGAAAAAGGTATTCATTATATTTATGTAGATTTTCTGGATGATCATTTCAATTTCATGTCCCACAGATGGTTTAACAAACATTTCATTGCAATTTTGACTTTTATTACAAAGCTAGTGCGAGACGTTGTTCAGTACCCAATCCCTCCAAGCACAGAGGATGGTTGACCAAGAGTTATGTTTAAATTAGTTTCTCAGCTAAACATTGTGTGTCAATATATGGAGTAAGCCATTCTAAGCATTACTTTGTGTTAAAGGGAGACCTGCTGGACCTCTCCATCCCATCCCACACAGATTTTATAAATAGTGGTACTTTATACTTTGCACAAAATTAAAAGTTGCCATTTGAATTTTCATTTTTTTTTAACGTGAATTTAGCTCTGACAGAGATCACCTGCCAAGGACAGTGCTCCCCAAGATGGATGTTGAAGCCTTTTCTCACCCTTTTCCTTGTCCATCTTTTTTATATAGTAAAGCTTTCTTTTACAAACTAAAGGGTTTTTATGTTTGGGTTTTTAGAAAAAGGTGAAGTATTTTAAGGCTGGTTCTGCAAGAAGTCTCTGAAATGTTTAATACAATTACTTGTTGTGACTTAGTGTGTTAAATGAACTGTGATGAACATTCAAACAGTGCAACATAGATTTATCATCTTATTACTTCATGGACGGAGAACTTTCAACTGTCAGACATTGTAAGATAAGACAGACATGGGAGAAATTTGGTTAACAATTACAGAGAAACTGCTGCTGATAACGACAAACTTTATAGATTTCTCCTTTTAATATAGGAGTTATGGAAGATCTAATAATTACAGTGCAGGAGGTTAAGCTAAGAACACAATAATTTTGAGCTGGAATATCTGGATATGAAAGTGATTGAAGAAGGTAAAAGACACAAGATTGAGAGTCTTGATAAGAACACTACTTACATCCTTGTTTCTGTTCCTCAACAATAAACAAGGCCTGGTGTCTGCCAACCACCTTCAGAGGACTGAACACTCATAACATCCAACTAAATCGTTTTGTCCAAGCAGAGGAACAAGAAAAGAAGAAGTTTGGGAGGAACACGCTAGAGCACACACACCAAGATCTACAGTTCTTGCAATCTTTTGGCTTTGTTATATAGAGAGCCAGGATCTGATGAGTATCACAGATCCATAAATTACTCGGTAAGGATAATTTTTAGATTCAATACGGGGTTTCATCTCGCTCAGATTGGCCCAGAGTGGGATTACCCTTGACTGGGCTGCATCGGTTTTTTACCATTTCTTACGAGGTGGCGTTTTTCTGGTGCGAGGCCCAGCCCGCCCTTTGATGCCCCCTACTGGTACTCTTGGATTTGTAAGGTTTGAAAGTGATGGATGTTTGTCCATGGGAATGGGAAGTGGAGGACCAAGTAGGAGGTTTCTTGGGGTGGAGGTAGAGTAGACGGATTTGACCTTGGTTACTGAACAGTCTTAGCCTACCTAGTCTAATGTAAATTTAAAATAATGTGCGCAAAGGAACCTAAAACAGGCCTAGCTCAAATAGTTGAACCCTAAATTGTAGATAAAATGCTTGGACTGTGGACTGTGTGTAAGGTTATGTATTTTGTTTATTTCAAATTGGCCATTTGGTTTTAGAAGATACAACAGCTGCCCCCATACAGGACACAGAAAACAATGACGTGTAAATGGCATCGCCTGTAAGACACACCTTATCTGTTTCTTACAGGAGATGCCCATTACACATGACCTCAAATGTATTTTAGTTCACTTTGTTTGGTCTCTCATTGTCCGAGAGCATGTTGTACTTGTACTTTTATCAATTATTGGCTGTTTGAAGTTAGTTCTGTTTTTTTAGTTAATAAATGTGTTCATCGTCAATATACTAATGTCTGTTTATTTGTATACATGACAATGGTGACTAATACATGGTTTAACGTGACTGCACTAACATTAGCTCTACAGTTTTCTTTATGGTGAACTTAAAATATGTCTTGATATATTGAAAATATTTAATGAAAAAAATTTCACGTCATATAAATGTAGAGCACCGAAGTTGACCCAAAAGTTTTGGAGATATATCATTGCTCCCAAGAAGTATATCTCAAATATTAATCATGCATAGTTTTTCCCAGTCATTTCAGAAAGTTTCAGGGAATCATTACACACAGTGATATATTTTAAGCCTCTTTTGCAAATGTCATTGTAATGTCAAATGTAATTATGGAGAATAGTGCTGACTGTATGGATGTCCAGAGGACAGTCATGGACCCCCTTCATAGGTATATATTTGATAAAAGATCATTCTGAAGAAACTGGTTGTTGTCTGTACAGGCATGTTAAAGAAAGTTGAGTAAAAGGGAAAACATTTAGTGTTAAACAGTGCACCAGCAACAGAAAGAACTGCTGCTTTGTGAGGATTGCCGAGAAGAATCTGTTCAATTATTTGGGGAAAGCTTCCCAAGGAGAAGACTTAAGACGGAGTTGGTGGATCAAGAGCACCTACGTACAAACATGTACCAGGTATGGACTTAAAATGTGGAATACTGTGTCAGAAGTGCCTTTTTGGGACTAAAGACAAAAGAATCAGAGCTGTTGACTTGTGATCCACAGTACTGCATTGCAAACAAATGCATTAATTATATATGGAAAACACATGCTAAATTGTAGGAAAAGCAAAAGGAACATAAACAGGCATGAACATAAATAATTTTCACTCAGAAGATATTCACATGGATGAGTTTATGTCAGACTCCATTGGAGCAGATGTATTACTTTTTTCTTCTGTGTGGATTGCACAGAATCTCGCTCTAAATGATTTGAAGTCTACAATGCACGTATGTACAGACTATTGCCTTTTATATATTTAAAAACTCCATTAAATAATTTGGTCTATGTCAGACGTTTTAAAACCTACAGATCCATATCTTAAACTCAGGGTTATCTGTAGACTCGGCCATTACGTCATAAGCAGCTGCCGACTCTGGAATCTGGCTGATCCCCATAGAAACGTCACCTGATTTAGCAGTAAACCCTAAGCCGTCCTTTTTCATGAGATCTAACGGTGGAAATGTTTCATCAACAAGATGTGTTTTCAGCACATTTAACCTGCCGGTCAGTTTTGCTAATCGCTAATATGTAGCCCAT
Organism: Fundulus heteroclitus; assembly: GCF_011125445.2. Taxonomy (NCBI): domain Eukaryota; kingdom Metazoa; phylum Chordata; class Actinopteri; order Cyprinodontiformes; family Fundulidae; genus Fundulus; species Fundulus heteroclitus. The sequence goes on along the minus strand of NW_023397205.1, from coordinate 41,899 downwards.
GACTGATGACGTCATGGCCTGTGCGCGGAACTTTAGTTTAACAAAACATTTCTCTTTTTTTTTCTTTCTTTTCTTTTGGGGGGGGGGGTCTACGAGTTTTTCTTTGTTTGGTTTCGTGTAAAGGTTGTGTTGCATATTTAGTAGAGATTTTGAAGAACTGACTGGTGAGCAGAACTACACGTCATGACGGATGTTTCTCTCTGATTGGCTAACACACCAATCAAACCGGGTCAACGGCTTAATTCAGCTTCTTTCAAGTCTACCAGTTGAGGTAAGCGAGTTCTTTTGAGCTTTCTCCATGAAATGTTTTATTTTATTTTGTTTTATCGGTGTCAAATATAATTCAAATTGCGTCGGGTTGTTTCTTTGTGTGCTTTGAGAAAGTTGAACTGAATTGGGATATTTTGTTTTAGCTGTGTTGAGATTCATTATCATCTTTAATGTCTATTTTAAATGTTTCATCTCAAAGTCGTATGGAGTTACTTTATGAAATTTATGAAGTGTTATTTAGAATGAAACAAACTGAAACAAAGATTAGGTTTATGTGGATAACTGCTCAAAGATATAGAAGGTAATGATATTGCAGATCATCTAGCTAAGGTGTCTTTAAAACAAAGCAGACTTATGGAAATAGCATATTGTAAATCTGAAATAAAATCAATTAAAAAGAGCTAAATTAAATCTGAATGGCAACAAATGTGGGAGGAAGCAACTAAATGTCATCTATTTCAAATACAAAAGAAAGTAGGGAATATGGAAATAATAGGAGAAAATCGAAAAGAACAAGTAGTAATGACAAGATTGCGGCTCGGACATACTGGATTAAATAAAATTTTACATATGATAGGTAACCATCCAATAGGTAGTTGTGAATGTGGTATGGACATGGAAACAGTAGAGCATGTAACAATTCATTGTGAAAAATATACAGCAAGTAGAGAGAAGCTAAAACAAGAAATTAGGAAATAGGATATAGAGACATTGAAACTTAATGTTATTAATTAAACACAAAATAAATAAAACAGTTATTACATTTTTGAAGGAAACAGGATTGTACATAAGAATTTAGATTAAAGGGAGACATTCTGGTCCGCACTCCAGCACAGTAGATGGGGATAATGCATCTTAAGTTAGATGTCACCCGCTAGTAAAAAACTCATAAAGAAGAAGAAGTTTTAGCTGTGATGATGCCGTGATAGCTAGCTGGCAGCTAATAGGATTGCATTTATATTAGGGAAGCTGGAAGTTTTTAAACCATAGAAGTCTGAAGATTTAGGGGGATTTTTTTTTTAACATGTTTTTATGTGACATAAGTATCTTGGGGCTGTTCAGCATAAATTCTTTTCAAGCTAACTGGAACACTGTAGTACAAGATGTTCACCCCCTGATGTTGTATTCACGGGTCAAGATTCTACAATGCTCTCTGCTTGTTAAGGTTAAAGGACTTTGTACTTTATTATAGAAAAGTGTGTTATTTCTTTGTTTGACTTTTAATATAAGTGCCAGAAGAAGTTTTTCTTTCGGGAAATGGTTAAAGGCTACATATTTTTATCTACTTTGAGCATTTTTTTTTTCTGTTAAACTACGACACACAGTTCAAACCTGGATTAGATTATCATAAACACATAGCGGAATAATTACATCCATGTTTGTGATTTGTGAAACCTTGGTCTGATTTGTCAAACTTAAATAAAGGACAATTTCAGCACTTTTTGGCCATTTGGATCTAAAATTCTTAAGACACCAACTTAATCTACATATTTAGACCACACATTTATTTTCACACAATAACATTCATACATACACTCAAACACATACACACACTGATTAGTTTGATTAACTCTTCATTTATGCCCATCTTACTATCATAAAACAAATGTATTATAAATGTAGATTCCCCCCCCCCCCCCGCCCCCCAGTTCTCTTTTGCTCTTATTTGAAAGCATGCCACGTAAGGGACGTCGCTCGGCTGCCAAGGTAAGATGGAGGAGGATGGACCCTGAGCCGGACATTGCCAAGGTATATTTATTATACATTGCATTTTTTTTCTTGTGTTATCATTTAAGTAACTGTTGGTAGTTTTGGCCTTAGGCATGATTGCAATCATTTCTGTGTTTTTAGCCCAGGACACCCCCACCCACTCTGCAAGCTTGGACCCCAACTCAGTCTCCGGAGAAGAAGGTATCAATTTAGTTTTCAGTGACTCATTGTTCAAATATTTCATTCCTTGCTTTACTCATGTTATTCATTTGTCTCTTTTGATGCCTCGACTGCTGCAGTTCATGCCCTCTGACCAGGTATTTCCATGAAAAATCCAGGCTAATTTATTTGCAAAAAACAAATCCAGTTTACTTTGTAGTTGATCTAAACATCTATTTTAAAACATTTCTTTCGTAGACGTGTGCCAAGGTGTGCCAGGAGGAGCCCCGTGCGCCATCGACCCCTATTGGTTCTCGTATGTAAAGAAAATCGTAGAATTTGTTTAATTCTCAAAGGCCTGAAGGTTTGATCTTGATGTGTGTGTCTCTAAACAGGTCGAGGGACGGGGTATCGCCATCGCGTGACGCAGTGGGGCTATTCACGTGTCACGAGGCGTAGGCGTAAGTTTGTGCTCCTGGCCGAGGCTCCAGAGAAAAAGGTATATTAATTTTTTATTTTGATTTGGGGTCTTGTTCACAAATGAGGGGAAGATGAGCGGGACATCGACAGGCGGATTCATGCTGAGTCTGCTGTGAAGTGGGCACTGTACCACTTCATTGTGGTGAAAAGAGAGCTGAGCCAAAAGGCAAACCTCTCGACTTAGGTCCATCTATGTTCCTGCCCTCATCTATGGTCATGAGCCTTGGGTTGTGACCAAGAGGCCTGGGAGCATCTTGCAATTCCCCTGGAGGAGTTGGCTCAAGTGGCTGGGGAGAGAGACGTCTGGGCCTCCCTACTGAAGCTACTGACCTCGGATAACTGTATCATAAACTAATCTTGGTGTGGAATGAAAATCCAATAAACATTCTTTTTCTATGTCAGTTTGCTCTTTTGGTTGGCGACTCCCATTTGCGTGCTATTGTAGATGGGTTTGTCACCATGCCAGGGAGTACTTTCTCCTTAGGGGTGCTGTCCTCTCCCGGAGCCTCTGCAGATGAGTTGCGGCGTGAGGTGATGGATGCGGTTCTGCCTCGGACCCCAGACGTCATCTGTCTTCTGGCGCCAAGCAACAACTTGAGTTCCAGCAGGACCATCCAGGAGGCGGGACGGGACTTTGACACTTTGTTGCTTACCGTAAACAACCTCTGTGCTAATGTAAGTTTATTATCCACTACATTTATTCATGATCAATTAAATATGAAAATATGATATGTTAATTTGATTCTTCCATTTTGATTGAAATTAAAAGGTGGTTGTTTTGGACTTCCCACCACGGCTCGTCGTTGAGGAGAGGGAGCAGGCACTCCTGCGACAGGAGTACAGCCGTGTGGCGGCCAAGAGAAGTAAGTGATGTACACAAAATATGTTTATACAAATACTTTAGTCATGTCCATTATATGGTACTTAGCGGCATTGTTGGTGTCTGAAATTTTTTTAACTTTTTATTTATTTTTTGGGAGGAGCTGAGTGGTCAGGTGGTTTTGTACAACATAACTTTAATACTGAATTTGACCCAAAAAACACTTTTTTTATTGCCAAATGTGTATAATTTTGTTTCTTTTGTCGTATTTTATTTATTTATTTTTTTGGTAGAGGTGGAGTACAACATAACTTTCAATACTGAATTTGACCCAGAAATTAGTAAAAAACAAAAATAAAAACTTTTTTTTTTCTGCCAAGTGTATCTAATCTATGGATACCACAATGTTTGCCTGGCTGACACTAAGAATGGCAGTGTGTTCTTTTTCTGTGTAGGTGTTCGGTACCTGCCGGTAATTGAGCACTTCCCTCTGAGCCACCTGGAGTTGTGGAGCAGGGACGGTGTAAGTTAGATTTCTTTCTTTCATTGGACTTAGGCTTGCTGTGTATAATAAAATATTTTCTATAACTGCATTTCAGGTTCACCTGAGCGACACACCTGGTATGGAGGTCCTTGCTGAGTTGCTGTGGACTGCGGTCTGCTCGCAACTTCAGATAAGTGCTCCTGTTTCTGCTTCTCTGTTTCCTTCTGCTTTTCCACCTTTCTCTGCCTCTCCTGTCTCTGCTGCGGCAGGTTGTCCCCCTGTCTCTGCTGCTGCGGCATCTTGTCCCCCTGTCTCCGCCTCTGCGGCATCTTGTCCCCCTGTCTCCGCTGCTGCGGCATCTTGTCCCCCTGTCTCTGCTGATGCGGCATCTTGTCCCCCTGTCTCTGCTGCTGCGGCATCTTGTCCCCCTGTCTCTGCTGCTGCGGCATCTTCTCCCGCTTTATCTCTGCCTGACCCCCTTCTCCCTCTGCCTGACCCCCTTCTCCCTCTGCCTGACCCCCTTCTCCCTCTGCGTCACCCCCTTCTCCCTCTGCGTCATCCCCTTCTCCCTCTGCCTGACCCCCTTCTCCCCCTGCGTCACCCCCTTCTCCCCCTGCGTCACCCCCTTCTCCCTCTGCGTCACCCCCTTCTCCCTCTGCGTCACCCCCTTCTCCCTCTGCATCACCCCCTTCTCCCTCTGCCTGACCCCCTTCTCCCCCTGCCTTGACCCCCTTCTCCCTCCGCCTCACCCCCTTTTCCCTCTGTCTCTGCCTCCCGCCCAGTCTCTCCTTTAGTCCCTTCTCCCCCTGTCTCTGCTTCTCGCCCTGTGCCTGCTTTCCACCCTTGTCTCAACTTCTCCCCCTTCTTCCCATGTCTCAACTTCTACCCCTTTCTCTGCTTCAGTCTCTTCTCTCTCTGTTTCTGCTTCTCGCCCTGTGCCTGCTTCCCGCCCTTGTCTCAACTTCTCCCCCTTCTTCCCATGTCTCGACTTCTCCCCCTGTCTTTGCGAGACGTCCTCCTCCCAAGGCTTGTTGTGGACGGCAAGGTGCTTGCTACGAGTGCTTCAGACCCCTTCCACTAAACTGTCATTGGTGATGGCTAGAAGGTACTGGATACATGGTTATTTTTTTCTTAGTCTCTTCAGTTGTCATTTGTTGTGAATTGGCACTATATAGATACACTTTTGTGTAGGTATGTACTTAAAACGTATGTAGTTAAGATCTGCAGGATGCTTATGTTAAAATCTCAAAGGCATTCTTGTATATCATGGTTTCTGTTAGAATTTGCACTGGACTGAGTATTGCCGTGGACTGAAGGAGTGACCAAATTGCCCCGTGACTGGCCATAGTCTTCAGTTGGGCATGGCAACCCACGCTGTGGACAAGAAGGTACCTTTGTATTCCGTTGAAATCACAAATGTCAGTGAGAACATAAAAGGCCTTAACTAAACTTTTTTATTTTGTTTATTTCAGATTGGCCATTTGGTTCTAGGAGAAGATTCCAGGACACAGAAAACAATGACATGTGTAATTGGCATCACCTGTAAGACACAGCTGATCTGTTTCTTACAGGAGATGCCCATTACACATGACCTCAAATGTATTTTAGTTCACTTTGTTTGATCTCTCATTGTCTGAGAGCATATTGTAGGCCTACTTGTAATTTTATCAATTATTGCCTGTTTGAAGTTAGTTCTGTTTTTTTAGTTAATAAATGTGTTCATTGTCAATATACTGATGTCTGTTTATTTGTATACATGACAATGGTAACTAATACATGGTTTAACGTGACTGCACTAACATTAGCTGTACAGTTTTCTTTATGGTAAACTTCAATTATATCTTGATATCTTGGAAATATTTAATGAAAAAAATTTCCGGTCATATAAATGTAGAGCACAGAAGTTGACCTAAAATTTCTGGAGATAAATCATTGCTCCCAAGAAGTATATCTCAAATATTAATTGTGCATAGTTTTTCCCAGTCATTTCAGAAAGTTAAGTGAAACTCAGATGTGAAATCATTACACACAGTGTAATGATTTTAAGCCTCTTTTGCAAATGTCATAATTATGGAGAATAGTGCTGACTGTATGGATGTCCAGAGGACAGTCATGGACACCCTTCATATGTATATATTTCATAAAAGATCATTCTGAAGAAACTGGTTGTTGTCTGTACAGGCATGTTAAAGAAAGTTGAGTAAAGGGAAAACATTTAGTGTTAAACTGCACCAGCAACAGGAAGAACTGCTGCTTTGTGAGGATTGCCAAGAAGAATCTGTTCAATCCTTTGGGGAAAGCTTTCCCAAGGAGAAGACTTAAGACGGAGTTGGTGGATCAAGAGCACCTACGTACAAACATGTACCAGGTATGGACTTAAAATGTGGAATACTCTGTGTCAGGACACTTCCAAACCAGACTCAATTTCAGAAGTGCCTTTTTGGGACTAAAGATAAAAAAATCAGAGCTGTTGACCTGTGATCCACAGTACTGCATTGCAAAAAATGCATTAATTATATATGGAAAACGGATGCTAAATTGTACGAAAAGCAAAAGGAAAGCAACATTAAAAATGAAAAACAACAAACGTACCAAACATAAAAAGCAGTGCAAGTATTTAATTAAACTAGGAGATTATTTCACAAGTGCACATTGATGGAAAAAGGCTTCTTTTAAAAATGTTGCCAACTTTTAAACAGTGCTTGTAAAGGCTTTCATTCTGAGGCTCCACAATTCCACTGCAATGCACAGGAGAGCCTCCCAAGCAGAATAAGACAGCAAACATTGAAATGTAAACATAAGCTTGTTGCTTGCTAAGTATGTGATTGCTACATCTTCCAGAACGTGTAGATTTTGTCTGTCACGTGAACATGTTTAAATCTTACGTTGAGCACACCTTCTTGTCATGTGTCACCCTTACCCCTTTGAATCTATTGCGGAACTGTCCAGTGCTGAAATGGCTGCAGACTGTCCTGTCTGGGCTCAGTGCCTAATCCAAGGAGCCTCTTAGGAGCACTGATGAAGGAGATAGGCTCCTGTGTTAAGCGTTGACTCATGGCAATTGGTTAATTACTAAAATATTGGAAAATATTGGGATATTTGTCTCAACTTCCACAGTGACAGCGCTCTGATGCGATTGGTTTGTTAAGTGCCTGAGGTGCCTTTACAGACAACAGTTTGGATAGAGTACATACACATTTTGCCTTCCTGCACACAACTCTTTTTTTTCAAACACTTGTATCAAACCTCTGAATCGCAAAGGTAACTCTTACGGTTAGGACGGTACGCACCAAGTGGCAGGCGCCTTGCTAAATTTCTTCAGAAATTTTGTAGTTAGGCGCCTGCCATAGCATTTGCAATGAGGAGGCACTGCCTCCCATGCAAATGCATGGAGGCACCTATTACTATGCACCTCTAAATGCGTCTCTATCTTATTAGGCGCCTGCCTTGCATGAACAATGAGGAGGCAGTGCTGTGCGAAGCACAGCACTGCCTCCCAATGCAAATGCATGGGCAGGGCCTATTACTATTCACCTCTAAACGGCTTCTTTATTAATATTCTTAATTATTTGTGCGTTAATGCGGCCCGAACCGTAGCTTGCACCCCCACAATATAGGTATCAAAACGTGCGGTTCGGTCGGCAATAGTGTGCTACTACTTTTATTGGGGTTTCGAGTTACCATGGCGACAAAATTAACGAAAACCCACCCCAAAAAAACCCATAGGAATGAATGGAGTCGGGAAGAAAAAAAGCCTCAAAATGACCATTTTCAACGCTGTACTGTGTCGTCATGCTTTCACCTACGAACACCGTTTAACTTCCAGTTTGTAGATATATCTGTGACCTACTCAGAAGTGAAAACGGGATGTGGATATCTTTTATCGTCTCTTCACAGTTACTCCTCAAAGCTCATGTCCAAAAATCAGCTAAATCATCGTTTACAATGAAAGTCAATGACGGAATTCTCCAACCGCTAGAGTGGCCCACTCTAGCTTTTTTAAAGATTTCAAAACTCCGAACAACTTGACCTTTCTCGCTCAATTTTCACTCTACGTAGACAAATTATACATCAAAACGTAGGTATTTTTGTCAGGATTCGGGAAATGTAACCCTCATTGGTGTGGCATTTATAGATTTTTCGCAAATCACCTCAGAGCGACACAAACCCGAAACCTCCCCCATTCATTTCCTATGGAGCGGTTTTGAAAAATGACGTCTAAAAATCCAAAACATCACATGTTTTCGCATCGTCGCTACTCCTAAATCGTTTTATGTACAGACATGAGGCTTTCACACATGAATGTCCCAACCCTTCTGGCACTCAAGAAAAATAAATTTTGTGGATAACTGTTACGGTTTTTCCACAGGAACAATTTGTTCGGGAGTAGCGAATGTGCAAAATCCTGAAATCGCTTTGGAGCTGCATTTTCCCACATCATCCACTTTTTTACATCGTCGCTGTGCCTACACCGATTTTATTAAAAATATGAAAATGAGCTACATGGTCATCAAAAGCCTGCTGATACTCACAGTGAAAGAATTATTTTGATATCTCTTATGCTTTTTTAGCCAGAGCGATTTGTTCGGGATCATTTTCAGAGGATTTCTGAAATTTCATAAAAATGTCCTTTAGATCATAATTTTTTACGCCTTTATTAAACTTTTTCCAGCAAAAACCGATAGCAAGTCTTCTTCCCCTATCCGTTACGAAATAAACACAGAAAAAATTACGTCTCTACCATTTACGGTTCCGGAGAAATCGTGCGTTGTTCGAGGAAAAGTTCTCCATTATAATCCAATGGGACTTATTGTGACCAAAGTGTCTGCACTTCGGCCGCTGCAGGTGTGTGAGTGAGTTTCCATGACGACGGAACTCTGAGGGCCAGAGCTAGACGCTCCATTGAGATACAATGGCAACTTTCATCGCTCACTGCAGTGGCTGTGATTAATGTAGAAATCTGAAATTCGCACAGTCACTTCCTCTTAACATTTTAAAATTTCCATGTGACTTTCAGCCATGTGTCAGTTTTCTGTGCCATTTTGGATCAAACCACTTATGTTTCCAATAATGCATGCCCATATATGGTGCTACAGTGTAGCACAGATGGAAAGTGCAGGCTTTGCATGCAGAAGGTCGTGGGATCGATTCCCGGTATGGAAAACTTGGAGTTTTGTATTATAATCCTCACAGTGTGAATATCAAAACATGTGTGCTGATCCCATGAAGTATTTTTTGTACCACCCGCCATTTTGAGTTACCATGGCAACGTTATAAATGACGTTTTTTCTCCCTATTTGAGGCACATCCCAGTACAGGATTTGGACCAAACTGAGAGAGTACACTCACCCAGTGATACCATACACAACCATGTTAGCGGCTAACGGTTAGCATGTTGCTAACCGGAAGTAGCTCTAGGAAGCCTGTACAAACTCCTGCTTGACAGATTTGGTGAATTTTAGGATTTTCTCCGTTTTCAGGAACTTCTCAGTACAGGATTTCAACCAAACTAACAGAGTAACATCACCCGCTGATACTGAACACAGCCATGCTAGCGGCTAACCGTTAGCATGTTGCTAACCGGAAATAGCTTTAGGAAGGTCCTACCAACTGCTGCTTAGCCAGAGTTCTTCTGCCTTTACAGACAGAGAGGGCTGCAGCTCTCACTGAGTCTCCATGACAACGGTGCTAGCAAGAGGCTCCTAGGAGGTCCATTGACTTAACATGGCACCTTTCAACGGCCGCTGCGAGGGCTGTGAAGACCGTAGGAACCTGAAATTTGCAGTGTTACTTCCTGTTGCTATTTCTGACGGTACGGTACGCACCAAGTGGCAGGCGCCTTGCTAAATTTCTTCAGAAATTTTTCTAGTTAGGCGCCTGCCATAGCATTTGCAATGAGGAGGCAGTGCTGTGCGAAGCACAGCACTGCCTCCAATGCAAATGCATGGAGGCACCTATTACTATTCACCTCTAAACGGATTATTTATTAGGCGCCTGCCATAGCATTTGCAATGAGGAGGCAGTGCTGTGCGAAGCACAGCACTGCCTCCAATGCAAATGCATGGAGGCACCTATTACTATGCACCTCTAAACGCGTCTCTTTATTAATATTCTTTATTTTTCTTCCTTCACGATTAATACGGCCCGAACCGTAGCGTACACCCCCACAATATATACATCAAAACGTCCGGCTCGGTCTCGAGATGTGTGCTACTACGTTTATTGGGGTTTCGAGTTACCATGGCAACAAAATTAGCGAAAAACCACCCCCCAAAAAACCCATAGGAATGAATGGAGTCGGGTAGAAAGAAAGCTTCAAAAAAGCCTCCAAATGACCATTTTCAACGCTGTACTGTGTCGTCATGCTTTCACCTACGAACACCGTTTAACTTCCAGTTTGTAGATATATCTTTGAACTACTCAGAAGTGAAAACGGCATATGGATATTTTTTATCGTCTCTTCACAGTTACTCCTCAAAGCTCATGTCCAAAAATCAGCGAAATCATCGTTTACAATGAAAGTCAATGACGGAATTCTCCAACCGCTAGAGTGGGCCACTCTAGCTTTTTTTAAAGATTTCAAAACTCCGAACAACTTGACCTTACTCACTCAATTTTCACTCTATGTAGACAAATTATACATCAAAACGTAGGTATTTTTGTCAGGATTCAGGAAATGTAACCCTCATTGGTGTGGCATTTATAGATTTTTCGCAAATCACCTCAGACCGACACAAACCCAAAACCTCCCCCATTCATTTCCTATGGAGCGGTTTTGAAAAATGACGTCTGAAAATCCAAAACATCACATGTTTTCGCATCGTCACTACTCCTAAACCGTTTTATGTACAGGCATGAGACTTTCACACATGAATGTCCCAACCCTTCTGGCACTCAAGAAAAATGAATTTTGTGGATAACTGTTACGGTTTTTCCACAGGAACAATTTGTTCGGGAGTAGCGAATGTGCAAAATCCTAAAATCGCTTTGGAGCTGCATTTTCCCACATCATCCACTTTTTTACATCGTCGCTGTGCCTACACCGATTTTTGTAAAAATATGAAAATGAGCTACATGGTCATCAAAAGCCTGCTGATACTCACAGTGAAATAACTATTTTGATATCTCGTATACTTTTTTAGCCAGAGCGATTTGTTCGGGACCATTTTCAGAGGATTTCTGAAATTTCATAAAAATGTCCTTTAGATCATAATTTTTTACGCCTTTATTAAACTTTTTCCAGCAAAAACCGATAGCAAGTCTTCTTCCCCTATCCTTTACAAAATAAACACAGAAAAAATTACGTCTCTACCATTTACGGTTCCGGAGAAATCGTGCGTTGTTCGAGGCAAAGTTCTCCATTATAATCCAATAGGCAGACTTGGACACCAAGTGTCTGCACTTTTTTAGACTGGCCCGCTGCAGCTGTGTCAGTGAGTTTCCATGACGACGGAACTCTGAGGGCCAGTGGGAGACGTTCCATTGAGATAGAAGCAACTTTCGACGCCAGCTGCAGCGGCTGTGATTAATGTAGAAATCTGAAATTCGCACAGTCACTTCCTCTTAACATTTTAAAATTTTCATGTGACTTTCAGCCATGTGTCAGTTTTCTGTGCCATTTTGGATTTTACATGCTTTCCAATTGGGCCTTTGCTTCCAACGGGACCTGGCATGATGCCCAGACACGACCCAATTGGCCAATACAGCACCACCCACATGTGGGAAATGGCACTACACACCATTTTGGTCAAATGTTGAGTTCTGGGCCCAGATGTGGTGAGGCTGAGTTGCTAAAGGAGGCCAATCTGACCAATGAACTTTGGTCACGTTTGGTGACATTAAGTATTGGCACCCCTATTTGAGGCACTTCCCAGTACAGGATTTGGACCAAACTAACAGAGTACAATCACCCAGTGATACCAAACACAACCATGTTAGCGGCTAACTGTTAGCATGTTGCTAACCGGAAGGAGCTCTAGAAAGGTCTCACCATCTTCTGCTTCACAGAGTCTGTTCTTACTTTAGAGAGAAAGCTCCACAAGAAATTTGGGCTACGTCACATAAAGCATCTCCAAGCTATGAGGTGTCAAACATCCAATGCTTTTCAATGGGGGACCAAACCCCTTATGGTCCCAATAATGCATGATCATATATGGTGCTACAGTATAGCTCAGAGGGAGAGTGCAGGCTTAGCATGCAAGAGGTCGTGGGATCGATTCCCGGTGTGGGACACTAAGAGTTTTGTATTATAATCCCCACAGTGTGTATATTAAAACATGTGTGCTGATCCCATGAAGTATTTTATTGTACCACCCGCCATTTTGAGTTACCATGGCAACATTATAAACAACGTTTTTTCTCCCTATTTGAGGCTCATCCCAGTACAGGATTTGGACCAAACTAACAGAGTACACTCACCCAGTGATACCATACACAACCATGTTAGCGGCTAACGGTTAGCATGTTGCTAACCGGAAGTAGCTCTAAGAAGCTTGTACAAACTCCTGCTTGACAGATTTGGTGAATTTTAGGATTTTCTCCCTTTTTAGGCACTTCTCAGTACAGGATTTCAACCAAACTAACAGAGTAACATCACCCGGTGATACTGAACACAGCCATGCTAGCGGCTAACCGTTAGCATGTTGCTAACCAGAAGTAGCTTTGGGAAGGTCCTACCAACTGCTGCTTAGCCAGAGTTCTTCAACCTTTACAGACAGAGAGGGCTGCAGCTGTCAGTGAGTCTCCATGACAACGCTGCTAGCAAGAGGCTCCTAGGAGGTCCATTGACTTAACATGGCACCTTTCGACGGCCACTGCGGGGGCTGTGAAGGCCATAGGAAGCTGAAATTCGCAGTGTTGCTTCCTGTTGCTATTTCTGACGGTACGGTACGCACCAAGTGGCAGGCGCCTTGCTAAATTTCTTCAGAAATTTTTCTAGTTATTCTTAATTTTTCTTCCGTCACGATTAATGCGGCCCGAACCGTAGCGAGCACCCCCACAATATAGGTATCAAAACGTGTGGCTCGATTACGAGATGTGTGCTGGTACTTTTATTGGGATTTCGAGTTACCATGGCAACAAAATTAGCGAAAAACCACCCCCAAAAAACCCATAGGAATGAATGGAGTCGGGTCGAAAGAAAGCCTCAAAAAAGCCTCCAAATGACCATTTTCAAAGCTGTACTGTGTCGCCATGCTTCCACCTACGAACACCGTTTAACTTCCAGTTTGTAGATATATCTGTGACCTACTCAGAAGTGAAAACGGGATGTGGATATCTTTTATCGTCTCTTCACAGTTACTCCTCAAAGCTCATGTCCAAAAATCAGCGAAATCATCGTTTACAATGAAAGTCAATGACGGAATTCTCCAACCGCTAGAGTGGGCCACTCTAGCTTTTTTAAAGATTTCAGAACTCCGAACAACTTGACCTTACTCGCTCAATTTTCACTCTATGTAGACAAATTATACATCAAAACGTAGGTATTTTTGTCAGGATTCGGGAAATGTAACCCTCATTGGTGTGGCATTTATAGATTTTTCGCAAATCACCTCAGACCGACACAAACCCGAAACCTCCCCCATTCATTTCCTATGGAGCGGTTTTGAAAAATGACGTCTGAAAATCCAAAACATCACATGTTTTCGCATCGTCACTACTCCTAAACCGTTTTATTTACAGGCATGAGACTTTCACACATGAATGTCCCAACCCTTCTGGCACTCAAGAAAAATGAATTTTGTGGATAACTGTTACGGTTTTTCCACAGGAACAATTTGTTCGGGAGTAGCGAATGTGCAAAATCCTGAAATCGCTTTGGAGCTGCATTTTCCCACATCATCCACTTTTTTACATCGTCGCTGTGCCTACACCGATTTTTGTAAAAATATGAAAATGAGCTACATGGTCATCAAAAGCCTGCTGATACTCACAGTGAAAGAATTATTTTGATATCTCTTATACTTTTTTAGCCAGAGCGATTTGTTCGGGACCATTTTCAGAGGATTTCTGAAATTTCATAAAAATGTCCTTTAGATCATAATTTTTTACGCCTTTATGAAACTTTTTCCAGCAAAAACCGATAGCAAGTCTTCTTCCCCTATCCGTTACGAAATAAACACAGAAAAAATTACGTCTCTACCATTTACGGTTCCGGAGAAATCGTGCGTTGTTCGAGGCAAAGTTCTCCATTATAATCCAATAGGCAGACTGGGACACCAAGTGTCTGCACTTTTTTAGACTGGCCCGCTGCAGCTGTGTCAGTGAGTTTCCATGACGACGGAACTCTGAGGGCCAGTGGGAGCCGTTCCATTGAGATAGAATGGCAACTTTCGACGCCAGCTGCAGCGGCTGTGATTAATGTAGAAATCTGAAATTCGCACAGTCACTTCCTCTTAACATTTTAAAATTTTCATGTGACTTTCAGGCATGTGTCAGTTTACTGTCCCATTTTGGATTTTACATGCTTTCCTATTGGGTCTTTGCTTCCAACAGGACCTGGCATGATGCCTAGACACGACCCACTTGGCCAATACAGCACCACCCACCTGTGGGAAATGGCACTACACACCATTTTGGTCAAATGTTGAGTTCTGGGCCCAGATGTGGTGAGGCTGAGTTGCTAAAGGAGGCCAATCTGACCAATGAACTTTGGTCACGTTTGGTGACATTAAGTATTGGCACCCCTATTTGAGGCACTTCCTAGTACAGGATTTGGACCAAACTGACAGAGTACAATCACCCGGTGATACTGAACACAACCATGTTAGCGGCTAACTGTTAGCATGTTGCTAACCGGAAGTAGCTCTAGAAAGGTCTCACCATCTTCTGCTTCACAGAGTCTGTTCTTACTTTAGAGAGAAAGCTCCACAAGAAATTTGGGCTACGTGGCATAAAGCATCTCCAAGCTATCAGGTGTCAAACATCCAATGCTTTTCAATGGGGGACCAAACCCCTTATGGTCCCAATACTGCATGCCCATATATGGCGCTACAGTATAGCTCAGATGGAAAGTGCAGGCTTTGCATGCAAGAGGTCATGGGATCGAAACCCGGCGTGGCAGACTAAGATTTTTGTACTATAATCCCCACAGTGTGTATATTAAAACATGTGTGCTGATCCCATGAAGTATTTCTTTGTACCACCCGCCATTTTCAGTTACCATGGCAACGTTATAAACAACGTTTTTTCTCCCTATTTAAGGCTCATCCCAGTACAGGATTTGGACCAAACTAACAGAGTACACTCACCCAGTGATACCAAACACAACCATGTTAGCGGCTAACGGTTAGCATGTTGCTAACCGGAAGTAGCTCTAGGAAGCCTGTACAAACTTCTGCTTGACAGATTTGGTGAATTTTAGCATTTTCTCCCTTTTTAGGCACTTCTCAGTACAGGATTTCAACCAAACTAACAGAGTAACATCACCCGGTGATACTGAACACAACCATGCTAGCGGCTAACCGTTAGCATGTTGCTAACCAGAAGTAGCTTTAGGAAGGTCCTATCAACTTCTGCTTAGCCAGGGTTCTTCTGCCTTTACAGACAGAGAGAGGGCGGCAGCTGTCAGTGAGTCTCCATGACAACGCTGCTAGCAAGAGGCTCCTAGGAGGTCCATTGACTTAACATGGCACCTTTCGACGGCCGCTGCAGGGGCTGTGAAGACCGTAGGAAGCTGAAATTCGCAGTGTTGCTTCCTGTTGCTATTTCTGACGGTACGGTACGCACCAAGTGGCAGGCGCCTTGCTAAATTTCTTCAGAAATTTTCTAGTTATTAATATTCTTAATTATTTGTGCGTCAATGCGGCCCGAACCGTAGCTTGCACCCCCACAATATAGGTATCAAAACGTGCGGTTCGGTCGGCAATAGTGTGCTACTACTTTTATTGGGGTTTCGAGTTACCATGGCGACAAAATTAACGAAAACCCACCCCAAAAAAACCCCATAGGAATGAATGGAGTCGGGGGAAAAAAAAGCCTCAAAATGACCATTTTCAACGCTGTACTGTGTCGTCATGCTGTCACCTACGAACACCGTTTAACTTCCAGTTTGTAGATATATCTGTGACCTACTCAGAAGTGAAAACGGGATGTGGATATCTTTTATCGTCTCTTCACAGTTACTCCTCAAAGCTCATGTCCAAAAATCAGCGAAATCATCGTTTACAATGAAAGTCAATGACGGAATTCTCCAACCGCTAGAGTGGCCCACTCTAGCTTTTTTAAAGATTTCAAAACTCCAAACAACTTGACCTTACTCGCTCAATTTTCACTCTACGTAGACAAATTATACATCAAAACGTAGGTATTTTTGTCAGGATTCGGGAAATGTAACCCTCATTGGTGTGGCATTTATAGATTTTTCGCAAATCACCTCAGAGCGACACAAACCCGAAACCTCCCCCATTCATTTCCCATGGAGCAGTTTTGAAAAATGACGTCTGAAAATCCAAAACATCACATGTTTTCGCATCGTCGCTACTCCTTAACCGTTTTATGTACAGACATGAGACTTTCACACATGAATGTCCCAACCCTTCTGGCACTCATAAAAAAGGAATTTTGTGGATAACAGTTACGGTTTTTCCGCAGGAACAATTTGTTCGGGAGTAGCGAATGTGCAAAATCCTAAAAACGCTTTGGAGCTGCATTTTCCCACATCAACCACTTTTTTACATCGTCGCTGTGTCTACACCGATTTTTGTACAAACATAAAAATGAGCTTCATGGTCCTCAAAAGCCTGCTGATACTCATGGTGAAAGAATTATTTTGATATCTCTTATACTTTTTGAGCTACAGCGATTTGTTCGGGACCCTTTTCAGAGGATT
Organism: Fundulus heteroclitus; assembly: GCF_011125445.2. Taxonomy (NCBI): domain Eukaryota; kingdom Metazoa; phylum Chordata; class Actinopteri; order Cyprinodontiformes; family Fundulidae; genus Fundulus; species Fundulus heteroclitus. The sequence continues at coordinate 25,147 of NW_023397205.1, read as the reverse complement.
TCTGAAAATCCATAAAAATACAATTTAGATCATAATTTTTTACGCCTTTATTAAAATTTTTCCAGCAAAAAATGATAGCTTATCTTCTTCCCCTATCCGTTACGAACTAAACACAGAAAAACGGCCGCTGCAGCTGTGTCAGTGAGTTTCCATGACGACGGAACTCTGAGGGCCAGAGCAAGACGCTCCATTGAGATACAATGGCAACTTTCATCGCTCACTGCAGTGGCTGTGATTAATGTAGAAATCTGAAATTTGCACAGTCACTTCCTCTTAACATTTTAAAATTTCCATGTGACTTTCAGCCATGTGTCAGTTTTCTGTGCCATTTTGGATCAAACCACTTATGTTTCCAATAATGCATGCCCATATATGGCGCTACAGTGTAGCACAGATGGAAAGTGCAGGCTTTGCATGCAAGAGGTCGTGGGATCGATTCCCGGTATGGAAGACTTGGAGTTTTGTATTATAATCCTCACAGTGTGAATATCAAAACATGTGTGCTGATCCGATGAAGTATTTTATCTACCACCCGCCATTTTGAGTTACCATGGCAACATTATAAATGACTATTTCTGACGGTACGGTACGCACCAAGTGGCAAGCGCCTTGCTAAATTTCTTCAGAAATTTTCTAGTTCTGCCTATTCCTGTTAAAACTGCGATTGTTTATAATATCAAAGACTGAGAAAGACGCTCTCAATAATGTTGCATGCACTTTAATAATCAGTTCATTATAGTATTTATGGATTATGCTGCTGTTGGGGCAAACCCCTTGTGTCCTATACTGTTATTTTTGAGGAACTGACCAAAAACACGTGGATTTAAAAAAAACTTTAGACATCACACTTCATATATTTTAGTTATTTATTACATAGATAGGCATTCCTCGGTTTTTAATATTTTGACTAAATCATGCTCGCATGAATTAGTGTTCTTGACTAAAGTCAAATGGAGGATTGAGCCATGAGAGTGCCATAAATTTATGAAATTTTTCACCGGACTATTTTTCACCGGACTTTTTCTTCCAAAACACAACCGCGTTGCTGCGCAATAGCACACATGAGTTTCTGGACCTTCGGAGCAATAATAGTGATACTTTTATCGCCGATATTCCCGTCATCCTAGAGATCTCCAAAACACTGGATCCTGCCGACTTCTCCCGGCCGGGCAGAAGTGCAGCTCAGCCGGCGACCGGAACGTAAACAAAGCCGGCTTTACCGCGGAGGGGAATGCGTGCTAGGCTAAAGCTAACACCACACTGGCTACCTTTACTAGGGTGACCAGACATCTATTTTTCACCTGACTTTTTCTTCCAAAACTGCACCGCATTGCTGCGCTATAGCACACATGAGTTTCTGGACCTTCGGAGCTATAACAGTGATACATTTATCGCCGATATTCCCGGCATCTTAGAGATCTCCAGAACAGTGGATCCTGCTGACTTCTCCCGGCCGGGCGGAAGTGCAACTCAGCCGGCTTAACCGCGGAGGGGGATGCTTGCTAGGCTAAAGCTAACACCACACTGGCTATCTTTACTAGGGTGACCAGATGTCCCCGATTTCCGGGCACTGTCCCCGTTTTGGACCACCTGTCCCCACTAAAGCTGTCCCCGGAAATGTCCCCGATTTTACCGAGGGGAAAATGTTGCGCGTAGACTGTTATTACGGCAGAGCTGTTGCGCGCAGAAACAGGTGTTACGGTAGCTGGTTGCACTGCTGATAATATAAAGATGAGGAACAGAGCGCACCACTAGATGGGCGGTAATGATCCTTTTGGATGTGGTCAGCACCCATTAAAACACGAAGAAGAAGAAGGGCGCACCACTTTTAAAACAGAAGAAGAAGTGGAAGTTCATTGTCATAAACTGTGATTGGGAGCTGCTGTGTTATGGTAAGTGTGTTAAACGATTCAGTTTATTTGGATCGAGCTGATCCTGTGATAAATGTTCGTGTCCAGGTTAAAAAAATAATCAATAAAAAGTAAGACAAGACCACGAGTTGCTGCTCACCTGAGTAAAAGACACTCAGATACAGGGGTGGACTGGCACAAAAAATCGGCCCTGGCATTTTGGATTAGACTGGCCCACCACATTTTATTTTTAATTTTTTTTGTGTACTGAATGTGTATACCAACTGTGCAATACCTTGAGGTAAGCCGGACAGTTTTCAGAGCCCCAAACTATGTAATGATGATAGGATAAACCAACCAACCTCTCTTTTCACTATTTTTCATGTAAATCCTTGGTGGCGCTTGATAGGGAAGCCGGTGAGGCCGCAGTGAGCTTGGCCTCCCCTGAGATTGCGCAATCCCATGCTAACTGCGCTGGCCTCCATTCTGTGAATGCATCTTCCTGTCTCTAGATCATAAATTCAATTTTTCAAACACTTATGAACTGATTTTCCACAATTTAATATATGTGGATTACAAATTGTGTTTTGGTCATCAAACTGTGCAGGTAACATGTTTTTGTGCTGCTGGGCGATCATAAACGGCAGAGAACTGGTTGTAGGTGAGGCCGGCAGTTCCTTGGCCTCTAGGCAGGGGGCGCTCAAGGAGCACCGCTCCTGATCCTAAAACAGTAGAGTGACAGCAAGTTATGGATGTTTTATTAGCGAGTTTTGTTAAACAAGTAAAGCACTAAAAAGACTCTAAACATACAGCTGGAACAGGACTGATGAAGGAAGGCTTTCCTCCCTGGCAGTGAGCTCCACTGAGACTGAGAGACTTTTAAAACTGAAGAAGATAAAGAGAACTTTTACCGGAAAATGACGATATTTTTGAGAGTGCCGCATGGACTTAATTTATAAGTAGAGGTAAGACAGCGATAATTATTCATGTTCTGTTGTTGTAATCAAATGTGCGTAATGTGGGTTATAGTTTTAGAATGTGTTACAAATGCAGAAATCCATCATAACTCATAAACTGTTACCAATCAAATGACAAATAATTTAGTTTTATTTTTTCATCAAAGAATCAATATTTTTTCCATGTCTCTTGGTGAATTGATTTGGCTCAATCAGTCTCCTTCAGCACTTTGCAATGAGTCTACTCTGTAGAGTGTATATATTTGTGCATCTGACTCTGATGACGTTAGTGCCTCACCAGCTATGAACTCTACCGCACGTCACTGACTACAACCACCACCACCATATTTTACATCAGACACCGGGGCAGATGAAGGGCCTGCTGTTGGGAATATGTCAGTCAGTTTGACACATTTCGCAGCGTCCGTTTGAAGAACTCTTTTCTTTTTTTCGCGCAGTTTCTCTGCGCCTCCCTTGCGTTTCTTATCCATTACTACTGTGAACACCGCTGCACAAAGTTCCACATGGAGCGTGAAGGTGTTTTTCGACTTTATGATTGGCCTAGCCCTTTAGACTGTCAGGGATGATAACCAATGGGCTGCAGTAGCCTGTGGTAAGGGCCAGATGATCGGAACAGACTCTGCTGATTTTATTTTTCTTCATGCATTATGCAAATATAACGAGGTCGATATATAAAATAAAATAATAATAATAATAATAATAATAATAATAATAATAATACATATTATTAATATACATGTCGGGTCTGCCGGCCCAAACAGCACGTCGGCCCCACCGGGAAAATGCCTGGTACGCCCGATTAGCAGTCCATGCCTGCTCAGATAAAATGTAACAGAATGATTGTAAACTCTTTGTAAGGCGCTAATCTGGAACGCTGGTTCTCCAGGGCTCAACAAGGGTTCATCTAAAGATGTTTTAGAACTGATTGGTGACCTTTAGTTTATATTTCAGATAGTTAGTTATAAGAAGAGTTATGTGGTTTTATGTTTTTTGGATACAATCCGGGTTAGCACCCGAACATCCCTTTCAGACAGCTTCCTCGTGCGTCCACAGTTAATCCTGTTGGATGTGGTTCATCCTTCTTGGTGGTATGCTAACATTACCCTGGACACCGTGGCTCTTGATACATCACAAACACTTGCTGTCTTGGTCACAGATGCAAGGCAAGGGAAATTTATTTATATAGCACAATTCAGTACAGATACAATACAAAGTGCTTTACATGATTAAAATATAGCAAAATAAACGCAAGTAGGAATAAAATGTAGATAGAAAATAGAATAAAAGCAAGTAGGGATAGAATGTAGAAACAAAGAAGAACATTAAAAACAGTAAAACAGTTTAACTAGAACAGTCAAAGGCAATTTTAATCAAATGTGTTTTAATCTTGATTTAAAAGAACTCAGGCTTTCCGCACTTTTACAGTTTTCTGGAAGTTTGTTCCAGATAAGCGGAGCATAGGAACTAAATGCTGCTTCTCCTTGTTTAGTTCTGGTTCTAGGTATGCAGAGTAGGCTGGAGCCAGAAGACCTTAGTGGTCTGGAAGGTTGATACACTGATAACAAGTCTGTAATGTATTTAGGTGCTAAGCCATTTAGGGATTTATAAACTGACAGAAGTATTTTAAAGTCTATTTTCTGAGATACAGGGAGCCAGTGTAAGGACTTTAGAACTGGGGTTATGTTCTCTACTTTCTTAGTCTTGGTGAGGACGCGGGCAGCAGCGTTCTGGATCAGCTGCAGCTGTCTGATCCACTTTTTGGGCAGACGTGTGAAAACACCGTTGCAGTAATCAACTCTACTAAATATAAACAAATGGATTAGTTTTTCCTGATCCTTTTGAGACATTAGTCCTTTAATCCTGGAAATGTTCCTCAGGTGATAGAAAGCCGACCTTGTCACTGTCTGTAAATGCTTTTGGAGGTTTCAGGTCTGAGTCCATCACTACACCCAGATTTCGGGCCTGATCAGTGGTTTCTAGCTGAAGCGACTGAAGCTGTTTGCTAACTTTTGATCTCTCCTCTATTGGTCCAAATATTATTACTTCAGTTTTGTTTTTATTCAATTGAGGAAAGTTTTGACACATTCAGCAAGATGTGCACCAACAATTTGTCCTCCTTTGAACTCACCCATGTCACCCATAATGTTGTGTGCATTGCAATATTTTGAGCAAAACTGTGCTCTTACCCTGCTAATTGGACCTTCACACTCTGCTCTTATTGGTTCAATGTGCAATTAATGATGATTGGCCACCAGGCTGGTCCCAATTTAGCCATGAAACCTCCCACACTAAAATGAGAGGTGTTTCAGTTTCATTGTCCAACCCCTGTATATAGTGTATTTCACTTACTGAATTGAGTTACTGGCGGGCGCCTTCTTCAACTTCTTCAGAAGTTGAACGATTCTAGTTGTGGTTGTTATTGCCATTCAAACCTGAGGAAAAAAAGGGGGTTGGCGAATCTGCTAGTTATGCTGAAGCAGATGAAAATTCAGATTCAAAATAGGAAATAAAAGGTTGCCAGACTTGGAAATATCTCTTAGTGTTGCCATGTAAAGTAAATCTAAAATGTTCCAACTTTAAGTGTGCGATCACCTCCTCTACCCATCTTTGTGAGTTGGCGGTGCTGCCTTTATCTAATTAAATAAAATCAATCTCCTGGCCAACAATGACGAAAATGCCATTGCTTTCCTTTGACAGACGTTAATTCTGTTTTCCCCGGTGCCACACCAAAAATGCGTACCAGAGGAACGGGTTCAATTTTTTACTTGTAAATGGATGAAAAGGTTTTGAAGATTTTGATCCAGAATTCTTTAAACCTGGGGAGAGACCAGAACATCTGAGATGTGTTGGCTGGAACATGTTACATGTAGGACAAGTCGGATCAGCTCCCTGGTAAATTCTTGCCAATTTGTGCCTCGTGAAATGAAGTCTTGTACCACTTTAAACTGTGTTAGTCCATGTCTAACACATACAGACGAAGAATGTATGTGTTCTACTGCCCACCTCCATTCATTATTTGATATGTCCAGCTCTAATTCTTCCTCCCATTTCCTTTTTATGTGGTTAAGGGATGGGGAAGCCACTCTCTGGATATTTACATAGAGCATATAAACTGACCCCTCAGTAGTCAGATTCATATCCAATAGCCCATCTATCCACTCACTCTGCAGTGATTCAAGAGATGAGGCGAATGTCTCTTTCACAAAGTCTCGGATCTGAAAGTATCTGAAATAGTTAGGTTTTAAGGGGATTCCATATTCATTTTCCAGCTCAGCAGCAGACATAAGTACACCATCTTTAACCAGATTTTTAACAGATTCAGCCCCAGCTCTATAGCATTCCTTAAATGCTGTTCCCCCCAGAGCTGGCGAGAACAGGTGATTGCCATAAACGGGAGCAGACAGGAGGCATTTCTGTTTTTAAAATGAGTTCTGAACTGGACCCAGATTTTGATATAGTTCATACAACATGGTTATTTGTGTATGGGTGATAGCTTAGGGGCAGAGGGGTACAAATCAGGGAAATCAGCAATTTATGTAGATTAGCTGCCCCGGATTAAATGCGTATAATTTGGTAGAGCTAGGCCTCCCTCCTCTCTCTGTCTTCTAGAAACTCTCTTCTTATTTGGGGGGCTGGTTTTGTCATATAAAAGTAGATGTACATTTATTTAATTTAAAAAAGATATAGGAATAAAAATTGGTATTGGTAGTAAGTGTGCTAGGTGAGCTCACTGTGTTATACCAGCTAATGTTAAAGCTAGAGACTGATCTGCGTACAGAGAGGCTAAGATGCGTGTCGAAGCTGGGGAGAGAGTTAAGGAGCTAGAACAGAGGAGTGAGCATGGCAGCTGTCCTCTCAGTGAGGAGCAGTGAGATGAGGATTTCTCTAGCTCACAGGCAGAAGAGTCTGAATGTGAGAGCCCACGGGGAAAGCGTGGTGCTCCCACATGGGAGACAGTGGATGAAGTAAGCCCTCAGGTGTCTCCAGAACAGAGAGTAGGCGGGAGAGGTCAGGATAGATTCAGCAGCATGGTACGGAAGGAAGTGCCCTAAACAACTTAGGGTGGCAGACAGGACTGATTTGTGTGATGTAAATCATAGGACAACACCTGCTTCCCACCTAACCTGTAGCACCATCTGCTATGATCTGTCCTCCCCACCAAGGCAACGGGAGCAGCATTCCTGGGACATAGGTGAACCCCACTGCTCTGAACTGCGTCCATGGACAAGAGTTCATGACAGAGAGGGTCCACCGGCGTCCCACGAACGGCTGCTGATGCCTTTTAGGAGGTCTGAACAGGAGCTCCTCCCCTACCCGCGTTTACCGTAGGCAGGAATCATCAAGAGGATGACTCAGATGGACCAGCCCGATCCCTGAACAGGGATTTGCAGATGCGTCAGCTTGAGTCTCTGGCCCAAGACATAGAGCCCTTTGATCCCAGCAACTCTGAATCCACCATTGACGACTATCCCAGAGAGGTAGAGCGCTGTCTGTTAGACTTATACAATCCTTCTGCTTGGGAAAAGTTGAGGCTTATCTGGAAAACCACATCCAGAAATGTCCATGTTTTTATAGAAAGCCTTCCCCAGCTACGCACGGACATTATTCAGGGCCTTTGTCAGGCTACAAGGGAAGAATACTCTGTGTTCATAGATCCAGCCTCTGCGACTCTTGGGGCTTTTGCTAATCAGCAAAAGCGAAATGAGACACCAAAGGAGTATTACCGTCACTTGAGAGCTGCTTATTTTCAGGGATGAAATGCTCTTGGCTTGGAAGAAGACTCTTTGCTCCTCCTCAACCTTCACAAAAGCGTGTATTATGAGGTCACTATGTATTGTAAAACCAATTCAATCTGAAAAACTCACACGCAAAGAAGAGACAATTAGAAGAATTTATTGATACAATATTTTAAGACTTTGGCGCTCAGACCTCGGCAGGAAACATTCACGCTGAATTATACTTCAATATGCATAAGCAGGTGTATGAGAATAGGAATGATCCCCCAGGCCTGAAACTGGTGGTGGAGTGGAGATAGAAGTTTGTTCAGTCCATATGATGATCTGTTTCAGCTAGATGTCTAATTTGATAAACACAGGTTTGCATGATTGTCCATGATGAGCAAGCTTGAAGCGACTGTGGAGAGGAAAAACTCCCCTTTGGGAAGAAACCTCTGGCAGAACCAGGCTCAACATGGCGGTCTTTCTGCCGGACCGATTGAGATATGACAGCGAATTCTGTAGAGTCCAGGAGGAATTTACACTCTGATAGGAACAAGGTTGTAGGAGCACATAGGAAGCCAGATGGAGGTGCTATGATGGTGAGAAGGGGATGGAGGTGGGTTGAATCCAGTCATCAGAGTCCAGATCAGACATCGCACAGCGACTGCTTGCTTGCTGGGTAGAAGTTGAGCTGGATTTGAAGTTCTTTTAAGACGAATCCAGGACACCGATTGGCTTCGAGGAGGAGCAGTTCAAAGCTGATTGGCTTGCGTCAGAGGCGAATGAGTCCTTGATTGATGGAGGTAAGCAATGAGTTTCTTCAGTCTGAATTTCCGCATTTAGCTTCATTTCAATCTGAAAAACTCACACGGAAAGAAGAGACAATTAGAAGAATTTATTGATACAATATTTTAAGACTTTGGCGCTCAGACCTCGGCAGGAAACATTCACGCTGAATTATACTTCAATATGCATAAGCAGGTGTATGAGAATAGGAATGATCCCCCAAAAATTGCCGAGGTCTGACCATCTGTATGCTCATAAGGCAGGGTGACTAATAGCGAGGATAACAGGATGAGTAATTGAACTGCCAAGAAGGTTTGCAAACAGCTTACCAAGTCAGGCCGTGGTTATGGAGGCCTGCGAGCAGGTCGTTGCAGTGAAGGTTTACCCAAAGTGCAGAAAGATGAATGGGAGATGATGATTAGGTGAATGATAAGGTAAAAGGTGAATTTATCAGGGATGCTTGATGAATAATTTCTTGCAGATGCTTCTTGCGGATGACGCACATAGACAAATGAGTGATCATGAAGAGATCCGAGACAGGTGAAGGACACATGAGAGGATGCAACGAAATGCATAACAGGATGCTTGTCGGTATGCATGAAAGGTATGTGACAGGGTGCATGATAGGAAGAACACAAGTCTGCAAATAATATGAGTGAGTTTTGAACCACCACCAGTATTTGAAGAATTACCTTAAAGCTGATAGAGCATTGAGCATGAAAGAACCAATGTGTGCCCAGAAAGCAGAGAACTTGAATTGATACCAAACACAGGGCCGTTGCCACGAAGACTTACCAAAGTTCTGTGAGATGAATGGAATGTTTATGATGCGTTTCTTGCTGATGCGTTTCAAAGTTCTGTGTGATGAATGGAAGTTTATGATGCGTTTCTTGCTGATGCGTTTCAAAGTTCTGTGTGATGAATGGAAGTTTATGATGCGTTTCTTGCTGATGCGTTTCAAAGTTCTGTGTGATGAATGGAAGTTTATGATGCGTTTCTTGCTGATGCGTTTCAAAGTTCTGTGTGATGAATGGAAGTTTGATGCGTAACTTGCTGATGCGTAACTTGCTGATGATGCACATACATAAACGAGTGATCATGACGAGATGCAAGACAGGTCACGGGACACATGACAGGATGCAACGGTATGCATAACAGAATGCATGACGGTATGCAAAAGAGAACACATGACAAGACGCAGGACCAGATGCGACACCGAGTGATCATGACGAGGTGCAAGACAAGTGACAGGACAGGATGCATAACAGCAAGCATATCGGTATGCATGAAAGGACGCAACAAACGCAGGACCAGACGCGACACCGAGTGATCATGACGAGATGCAAGACAAATGACCGGACACATGACAGGATGCAACGGGATGCATAACATGATGCATGACAGAATGCATGAAGGACGCATGACATGACGCAAGACCAGACACGACCAGACGCACAAGAAATGCATGACAGAATGCATTAAAAATACGAAAAGAATGCATGAAAGGGTACTTGACAGAATGCATGATAGAAAGAGCACAGGTCTACAAATAATATGAATGAATTATGAACCACCACCAGTATTTGTAGTTGAAATACATAAATTAGAGGGCATTGAGCAGCTGAATGAATGGATGCCCAGAATGATATGTGAGGCATGATGGTGACCATGCCCATTTGTTGGAGTGATCAGGAATCTGAGAACCAACAATTATATAGAACTCCCCCAAAACCTACGGATGGCAGCATCCGTAAAATCTTTAAACATATCTACAACAGAACACATTATAGATATATACATTTCCGATCCAGACGAGAAGCAGACCAGACTAGAAGTTCAGAACGCAGCTCTCACCAAAGTATCCTGTTCAAGAAGGACAGAAACAAAATTAGTTAACTTGAGCTGCCTGGAAATAAGCGTGCCTCTGGCAATGATGCATCTGCGAGACTGAGCTGAACGAGCAAGGAGGCAGCTAACGGAAACACTGATATGGAATAAGACTGATATCGTGTGAATTCAAGACCTTAAATGCAGGCAGAACAGCCATGATGAAACTAGGTTGAGATCCATACCTAGAACTCAATTTGCAGGTTAACAGGTTAATTTGAGAAGGAGACTAGGAATAGTGAAAGAAGAAGATCTATGAGAGGAAAGTGACCATAAGATAAATGGATGAAGACGGGCAACGCTTCTTAAGACATCAGTCCGTCCGTCTTCAGCTTATCCGGGGTAGGGTTGCGGGGCAGCAGCTTCAGTAGGGAGGCCCAGCGTCCCTCTCCCCAGCCACTTGGGCCAGCTCCTAAGGAGGAATCCCAAAGCGTTCCCAGGCCAGCCAGGAGACATAGTCCCTCCAGCGTGTCCTGGGTCTTCCCCTGGGCCTCCGCCCGGAACATCTCACCAGGGAGGCGTCCAGGAGGCATCCTGACCAGATGCCCGAGCCACCCTCAACTGCTCCTCTCGACGTGGAGGAGCAGCGGCTCTACTCTGAGTCCTCCCCGATGACTGTGCTCCTCACCCCATCTTTAAGGGAGAGCCCAGACACCACCTACGGAGAACTCATTTCAGCCGCTTGTATCCGCTTGAATTCTTAAGACATAATTATCAAATAATATTTGCTTAACTCATGAATGCGTAGAATGCCGAACACATACTAAATGCTGTCATGAATCGATTAAGCTTATTTAGCTCATTCCATGGTGTTTGAAATGATTTAATACTTAACTCAGATTCTGCACTGCATTCTGACAAAACTGATGATCTTCAATGTTTAGCTTAATTATCCTCACCAGCCTGCAGACAAGCTCCATAATTGAAATACTATCACCAGACAACACACCCACAGTGACGCTCTCCGGATGTTCATCTTAAAATAAATTCTTGAACCTGAAAAAAAAAAAAAATTGTCAGTCCCTAAAACATGAGCAAAATGGCTGTTAAAAGATCGCCAATACTCAAATCATTCCCCAACAGCCAACACGACGTCGGCTCCCAGCTGACGTTCAGGCAATACCTACAAACAAAAGCATTAAATAACTTTACATGTATAATCTCACAACACCTGAAGTAATTGATTGCCAAACTTTGAAATGACCACTGAAATGACAAGAGTGACAAAGTGGCCTAGTCAGCATAAATAAAAGTCTGAATCCAGTACAGACCGGTCCAAACGGACGCCGAATTGCACCAGAGTTGCAGCGGTTTTAACAATTGATATTAATTACTGTCATGGTTTTCAGGTGACGAGTCCACATGCAGATACGAACGGGAGCATGCCCAGTTTAAGATATTTATTTGGAAAACAGCAGGTCTACGGACGGAACTACAGGTGAATCGGCTGGGTCAGAACGTCACGGCTGGAAAGTCTGCAAGAGAGAGTGAGTGAGTACTCTGAAGGAAGAACCCGGAGAATTGCTAGAAGTAGCGCAGCTTACCATTAGGCTGGGCGGACCTAACCGGGAAGGAGTAGCGTCAGGAGAACTCTATGATACTACTCTGCTGGAGATAGGCGGCTAGTGGCTGAGGGCGGCTGATGTAGCTGGCGAGGAATCCTGAGCGAGCCTCATCGGCAACGGTTGACAGATGGATTGACCAGAGTGAACACAGAACCAACAGAACCCGGGAGAGGGGATCTCAGGCCTCGCTGGGTAACTTCCAGGAAGTATGAGGGGAGCGCCAGAGCAAAATCTGAGCAGGCAGGTTCCGCTGGTCTGTTTCTTCGGACGAGACGTCAAGACAGGTGAGTGCATCACAAGCACCAAAATCTGAAGCAACAGAGAGGTTCAAAAATTAATCCAAAATGAAGAGTAACAAAAACTCACAAGCTGGTCTCCGAGAGTTGGGACTGAGGCCACGTCGTACCACGACTGGTTAAGGCTCCGGCGTCTTCCATCTGTCAGCGCTCTGCTTAAGACGCCAGAGGGAAGCCGCCTGCAACGAGCTGCAGGTGTGGACCACGCCTCCTCAGCCAACTAGACACGCCTGAGGAGTAGAGTTAGAGCAGCCAAAACACAGAGAACCCTGACAATTACTGGATTTAAAATGCACTTCTGAAATAAAATGGGGTAAGTATCAACTCAACCCTACTGTCCGGTTAAACAGAACATAAATGACATTGAAGGTGCTTGCGGAAGGATTGCCAATAGTTAATCTTATGATGACAAATCAGAGGTTTGAAAATGCTGAAACATTTGCTAGTACAGCCTGCAGGTTGATGATAAAGGGGAGACGTGTTACCATATCAAAAGGTAGTAAGAGAACACAGAATGGGAAATTAAATAGAAAAGGGGAGAGTGATAAAAAGGTTAAGATTTAAGCCTACAAAACTTAATTTACACTTAAAATCAAAACATACCATGGCAAGAAATTACTGTAGAAAATATGAACAATGAGTTAAATTAGAATGATATAATTATGAAATAAAAGATATGTTGGAGTCCATCACGAACCATACTCCAACCAGTAGGTGGCAGTAATGCTACTACAAGCCTGTTGCCAACCGCCAAAACCAGAAAGAAGAAAATGACGACAACAACATTAGAATGGAAGGGATACGTTCTGCCTAAATAGACGGACATCCAGAAGCGTAATGAACAAACGCGTGCAATATGAATGAAAACATGAGTGAATACATATTACCTTGAGCTGCTCGGAGCGGGGATGAGAGAGGAGATCCGGCTGAAAGTTGCGGCAGGACGATACGGAAAGGTGGGCCTTGCAAAGCCGATCGAAACCAGAGAAGGTCCACGGTGACGCAGAGCCCTCCCCAGCGCGCTACGAAGCGGAGCGGGACCTGAGCCGAAGCAGAGCTGAGACGGCGTCTGCGCCAGGAATCGGATATGATGGGAAACAGAGGTTGGGGTGACGGAACGAGATGCCACAGGCGGAAGAAGGCCAGCTAAGAGAGCGAGTCCAGGTCAGCGCTGTTTAAGATATGCTGGAGCGAATACAGAGGTCGGAGATGATGGAATGCGCGGCTAGATGCGTTCCCAGAAGCAGGAGGATTTGAGGATAAGTTGTTATCGACTTGAATCCAGTCATCATCGTCCAGATCAGACATCGCACAGCGACTGCTTGCTTGCTTGCTGGGGTAGAAGTTGAGCTGGATTTGAAGTTCTTTTAAGACGAATCCCAGGACACCGATTGGCTTCGAGGAGGAGCAGTTCAAAGCTGATTGGCTTGCGTCGGAGGCGAATGAGTCTTTGATTGATGGAGGTAAGCAATGAGTTTCTTCAGTCTGAATTTCCGCATTTAATGAATTTACCAAGCAGAAAATCATGAAATACGCCTAGGTTGCATGGGAAACACGTATCCGCCCCAGCAAAGGAGCCGATAGTGGTAACGGGGTTCAAACAGATCAAGCGGAACCAGAAAAGAGGTTAGGTCGGGAGGGACAGGAGATGTCTCCCTCCAACCTAAAACTAGATCCAGGTTCAAGAAACAACAGGGTTCGGTCTGCAAGAGAAGAAAGCTTCTCAAAATAGGAGAGGTCAACATGACAGCATGGAGGGTGAAATGTTTCAAAATGGCACAGGCCAGATCAAACCCGATACGGCAAGCAAACTGACAGATCAGAGAAGCAGAAAAGTAAAACACGACAATAAAGGCTGGAACCTACGCATGGAAGAGTAAGTGAGAAAGGAGATGGAGGAGACTTTCCGCAGGTTGTTAGCTGAAACAGTACGTTAGATTGCGCAAGCTCTCCCAGCCACCATACAATCCTGCCGACTCCCCGGGGAAGCCAGGCCCAAAACCCCCCATCACCATGACTAGGCATGGACAAGGCTCACGCCTCTAACAGAATTATCTGAATTAAGTGAGGAGGACCAACCGAAAAGTCAGCAAGAATCCTTAAAACCCCATCAGAAGGTGATCAGAAAAAACTCTTTTCTAAGGTTCCTAGGTGAGCTACACCACCGGTGAAAACAGCGCCGCTTATACTGCTCAACCGTTATAGGTGGATGTGTAACAGTAAATGCTCTTTTAGACACAGGTTCAGAGATCAGTCTGATGTGATCAGATTTGTTTGATGAAGTGACCAGAGCTATGGTGTCCTCTTGGGAAACCGTTCGAGGTAGTGACATGTAACGTGGGCATCACCAGCTGTACTTAAGATCAGTCACGCATCACCAAATGGGTGTGATTAGACATCCCTTTCCGTAATGTTAGGATATCAACGAGGGTCAAGTGCAACGAGCTGTTTATCCCGGAGCTGCATGGCACACTTAGATGGCACTGACCCAAAAGATTGGCACATATCTATCAGATACCACCCCGGAGGTGACACAGTTTCTCTGCTGATGTCACAGGTTGGATGTGTACAGCCCTTGCATGAGTGTGGTACCTAGATCCCTATATAATGTTTGTGTGATGAGCAATCGGGGCTTCTGCCGATCAAGAGCCCATCAGCGCTGGTGTGGCTGTAACTGTTTCTCTGTCTTTACGTAGATAAAATATAAACTAAAAGTATACTTGTCTGTTTTTATGCATCCGACATTCAAGGTAATAAGTAAGTGGGGGTCGCCTGACTGAGTAAAACGAGCTGGGGTCCACCGAGGGTGTTTCACCATAGACGGGGCACTGTGAAACAGTAACAGTAACATGACCCTTGTACATCCTTATTACATCTGCACGTTAGACACAGAACCTTTTCTTGTGGGTCAAGATCTGTTTAAACAGGTTAGCTCCACTCATTGACTGGAATCATGGTCATCTTTGGGCCCGAGTGGGGTCCCCCAACCCTCTTACTTCCGGTAGTGGACAGTCTGTCCCTATCCACGGGTGAACCTGTTCGGAAGAGCCCAAAGAACTCTTGGCACAGCTTCTGCCTTGACAGAGCAGATTTCCGGGGTCTCTGGCACACCGCCGCTTCACGGCAATCAGAGAACATCTCTTTGTAGTCACACATCTATCCTTTGTTCGCTTAAATACTCTGGAGTTGAAGCCTATAACCGGAGTGGCCAAAGGTGTGCATCTGGAGAACACGTTCATGCCAAAGTGTTACTGGCTCTTTGGTCGGAGAAGTATGCGATCAGTAGAGACCTGTACAGCTCTTTGTGCTGAGAAAAACCCCACCTGGCTGAAAGAAAACACAGCCAATACTTGCTCTCAGCAGACTGGC
Source organism: Fundulus heteroclitus (assembly GCF_011125445.2). Lineage (NCBI taxonomy): Eukaryota > Metazoa > Chordata > Actinopteri > Cyprinodontiformes > Fundulidae > Fundulus > Fundulus heteroclitus. The sequence goes on along the minus strand of NW_023397205.1, from coordinate 9,699 downwards.
CTCACCAGCTTCTGAAAGCAACGGGGGTGTGCATACTTGATGCATAGATTGGCACAAGACAACTCTCTCATCCTTTCAGCATTGTGGAGAGTTTACATCCTCCAGTGTTTGATGCATAGATTGGCACAAGACAACTCTCTCATCCTTTCAGCATTGTGGAGAGTTTACATCCTCCAGTGTTTGTTGGTGCTGATCATCTGGTACGGTAAGGTGCACAATTGGACACTTGTAACCAGGTCCTATGGGCTCAAGCTCACGCGCCCCCAAGTTCCTTTCTGGGCACCACTGAAGTCATGCGGTCAGGGCAGACCATCCCACAGGCTTGCCAGGTTGCTAGTGAAAAAAAACATGCTAATTCTACCACAGACTGCAAGTGTACCTATCAGACTAGTCATCATGAAGGGCCAACAAATACAGAAACACACAGGTTTTCTTTCAACTGCTTTCTTAGTTCCAGGAGTCAAACCTGTTAATCCGGGGCACACCCCCTGCTTGAGCTGAACAACCGCTCAGCTTACCTTTTGGTGGAAAATCCAACCCACATGTCGATCCAAGTTATGGCAAAGAAACCTCTTGGGGTGCTCATCGAAAGCTCTGTCCACGAGCTGAGCATTCCCGTCATTGGAGACCTGCCCTTGTTCTAGGACCGGCAGACATGACTCTCCAGACACAGTGTTTACTTTTCCTTCCAACATAATCCTGATCAGGTGGACATGAAGCTCTACCTTGCGGGATCCCTTTGTGATGCTACACTCGAAGTTGAAGGAAACCTGTTGGTGTATGCGATAGCAACCAACCCAACAGAAACCAGCACCAAATCAACCAGAGAACCAGGACTCATCCACTGAGTCCTACCCTGGTTTCGAGGCAGACGGCAGAAAATCATGCAGCAGCTGGAAAAGGGCTAGATGCACTGACCACTGAAGCAGAGAGGAGAACAGCACTTAAACTGTTTTATGAGTTTCAGTCGACTCTATCCAAAGATTCTAATATAGTGGGGTCACAGATTTGCACACGGACCGCATCCCAATGAACCCGAACTCACCCCTACTTTCTTTCCTTAGTACAAAATTCCCCTGGCAGCTTACAGGTCGATACAGGCATTCCTCGATAAACTGCTGGAAAAAACAGATATTCAGGGAATGTAACTCCATATACAATTCCCCAATCTGGCCGGTGTTAAAACCAATTGTGAAATGGCGTCTGACAATTGGCTAGCGCGCTCTGAATTAAAAAGTACCTCTTCGTGTTGGTCTATGATTCATTTAGACCAGGAACTAGCGAAGGTGAAAGATACACGTTTCTTTTTTTTTTACAGTGGATGTGGCTAATGGCTTTTGGACAATGAGGTTGGAACTGGTTGACCAGTATAAGCTGGCGCTCTCTTTCGGGAGCCGTCAGTACAGCTGGAACAGATGCCCGTTTGGATACTCTACTCCCTAGCCGAGTTCAACCGTGTTTCTCCACAAAGCCATGTCTGAACGAAAGTAGACTATATGGGTCTGACAGTAAGTCCAAATGGCATTAACCCCAAGCTAATAGGATCCGGGGCCATCCAAGACATAAACAGCTCTAGTAAATGTCTCTGAGCCCCGAAGCTTCTTAGGGGTCTGCAACTACTTGCATCGATTCATTGAGGACTATACAGACATGGCTAGGCCGCTCACTGAACTTTTACGTAAGGACATGCCATTCAACTGGGGGGAGCCTCAAGAACAAGCATTCCAGCTCTTGAAGCAGAAACTCGTTTCTGCCCCCTGCCTGACATACCCAGACAAGGACAAAGAGTCCTATCTGGAAGCCAGTTTCTCCTCACAGTGCCTTAGCGCCGCTCTAAAACAGAAATATGACCAAGAGGGTAGTAGCATACGTGAGTAGACCTTTGAGCAATGTAGAGGTCAAGTTCTCAGACTGTGAGAAAGCACTTCTGTCAACAGTTGGGGCAGTTGAACATTTTCGCAGCTACATCGGAGGTCAGAAAGTGATCACCGAGACATGTCATTTGCCAGTTACCATCCTGAACAGTGAAAGTTCAAGAGAAAGCAGAGTGTCCGACAGTCGCATTGCAACATGGATGATGGCACTTCAAGGCTACAGCGTCGAAGTAAAGTACAGCCAGAACAACAGAATAGTGCTGGGACAGGGGTTGGCAGAGTGTAAACACTGTGAGTGCGACACAGAAGCCATAACCCTCAGCATTCCAACCACCACCTCCCTCAACCCACCGTAATTTTGACAAAAACGTGTCACGGGCTACCAAGAGTCTACACAGATGGCCGCGCTTACATGCATGAACACCAACCTCCGAGCCAGAGTAAGGATTGTCTGGGTGGGACGTGACTACACCAAACAAAACCACTACCAGTTAGGACCCAAAACCAGCCAGTATGCTGAAGTCACAGCAGTGCTCATCACCATCCAGCAGGGAAGCCGCCATGGATGTGGAACAACTGGTGATCTGCTCCGACTCCAACTATGGTCGGCTCAGTTTTGTCTCTCACCTCCCATTGTGGAAAGAAAACAGAAGGAAGAACACCAGAAGCAAGGAGTTGAAGCACTCGAAACTCTTTCTGGCGTCTGACTGTCTCCAACAAAGACACTTTCACTTCACGAAATGGGTCGAATGTTTGCCGGCACCAAATGACACCACTGGCAGTGCTTCTGCTAAATCACGTTTTCAGCCGGTGGGGCCTTCCCCTGTCCATCGACTCGGACAGAGGAACGCATTTCACGTCAAAACATTATGACCGCACATTATGACTGTCAAACTTATGACCGCACATCGACATGTTGGGTGTGGAAGTTAAGTCCACATCCTCTACTATCCACAGTCATCAGGACAGGTAGAGTGAATGACCCCACACAGTGGTCGGCATGTTAAAGAACTATGTCAACAGCCATGGCAGGGAAGGGAAATAAAGTTTCCCCTGGTCCTAATTGTGATGGTTTAAGTTTTGTCTGGCTTCTTTGTTATTTTGCAGTTCACTCAGCTCTCCCTCGCTCAGCTATTAGTCACACCTCTGGACACTAATTAGTCTTTATTCCCGTCACCTGTCAGGCTGCAATTACTCCTGATGTGTTTCCACCTGTGATCACCTCTTTATAAGACTCAACTCATTCTGTTCTCGTCGCCGGTCCATAGTGCTCACTCCTGCTCAGTTTCTCCCAGAGGTCTTTTCTCCAACTTTGCTTTTGTTCCAGTCACTGCCTAGATCCAGCTCTGCCTAGATCCAGCTCAGCACTCCTGTTCACGACTCCAGGGTTCCGTTCTGCTCTCAAGTTCCAACTCCTGTTCACAACTCCTGGTGAACCGTTCTGGTCTCAAGTCCTCGGCTCTGATGTTCTGGTCTCAAGTCCTCAGCTCTGATGTTCTGGTCTCAAGTCTTCGGCTCTGATGTTCTGTCTCAAGTCCTCGGCTCAGATGCTCCGTCCTGGTCTCAAGTCTTCGGCTCCAGAGTTCCTCCCGTTCAGTTTTTCAACACGCCTCCTGCCGGCCAGCTTCTGCCACCCTACACCTCCGTCTGCTGTAAGACTCTGGGTTCCATCATCATTCATCTTCCACACTATTCAATAAACCTCACTCCTAAGAACTAGCTCTGTGTGTGTGTGCTGTGTCCAGGTTCATCCTAGAAAAATATCATAACACTAATGGCCATTAACCTGACCCTAGCCAGATGTATTCGTTCGGCCTAGCTCCACTCACATCCATCTGGGACTGATCCATAGGAATTGCCTTTTTTGAAGGCTGGGCCTTATCAAAAATCCTTGTATATGATTGGATAAGCCACTCGTCTGTCATCTTTATCGACGTGCTATTTCAAACCATTCACACGGAAGCCAACCCGGTGACGCTGATGAGAGCGACGCAGGAAAAAACAAAACTTTTTTTTTTTTTTTAAATGTGTTTGCGGCTCCTAGTGGCACGTCTTTTATTGACAGTGAGCTGACAGGAAGAGGGTGGAAGAGGGGGGGAGACAGGCAGCAAAACGCCACAGGTCAGAGTCGATCCCGGGCCCGACCGCGTCGAGGACTAAAGCCCTCCTAACATGGTTCGCGCTAACCCGCTCCGCCACGGGCGCAGCGTCCGCCTTGGGCGCGGCGTCCGCCACGGGCGCACCGCCCAGGAAAGCAAAACTTGCCAAATCCGGTCGGGAGAAGGGCAAAAACATCGTTTCCACCAACAAAAGCCTTCAGAGCCGTTCTCTGATGTTCTTTTAATGAAACAATTTTAGGTAGATTGGACAACACGGAAGAAATAGCAGCATCAATGTTTACGCTTGCTTTCTCGATGCGAGCCGCCATTGTCTAAATCAAAACAGTCTCATGGTCGCTTCTCCACTACATCACATCTATGAGACTCCAGCCCTGCCTCCTGATTGGCTGGATAATAAAGTTGGTTGGAGAAATCACTCTCTATGGGAGAGGTCCCAGATGGATGTGAGTGAGCTAGGCGGAGCTAGGCGGAGCAAAATCCATCTGGCTAGAGTCAGGTTAAATGGCCATACCCCTGCATGTCATCTACCAGCCCGAAGACATCAGTGTGACAACTGCCTACACGGCACATCAGTATGTCACTGATTTAAAAGACCATGTCCGAACAACTTTCGCGTGGGGCTCAAAAGAACCTAGAAGGCAGCGTGCAAGGTGCCAAATCTACTACGGTTGGAAAACATCCCATAGGGAATATGAGATAGGAGACAAGGTTTTCTATTTCCGCTTTACCCAGCCATCTGGCTGGTCCAGGAAATTTCTTCCAAGTTGTGCATTTCCTTTCAAAATCGTTGGAAAACTCTCACCAGTAGCTTACCGGATAAGAATCCCGAAGCACCGGCAAAGTCCAGAGTACAAATGGGCTCATGCGAACCAATCAAACCGTCAACTAAACTCTCCTCACTGGGAACGGAGTCTAACTCCGCCCCCCGCCGAAGAGAATAATGCATAGCATCAGATAGGGACAAGTGAATGTTCAACCAAGACATTTAAACATGCACTAATAAAATAACCGTCCATACACAATTTCACGTCTGTAATTCAGATCTCTCTGTTGCAGGATGGAGGTCACCTGGATGAATATTATTCTTGTCGGATCATCAATGAGCCAATCGACCAACGTAGTGAAATGGGACCCCCGACCAGCACTGACCTCCAGGACACGCCTGGGCTCCTCATTACCCACACACTCAAAGAGTTTTTGTGCGACTAGATCTATGGAATGTGTACAGGAAACACGTACACCCCAACTCAGTGAAGGAAGACCGCGTGGAACTCAGGTCCATGACACTGTAGAAGACAACCAAACAGGTTACCATCCATGTTCTCAGACAACTGCAGAAATTCATGGTAATCAATGAAGACCTTGGTGGCAGTAAATGCCCAAAGAGATTCTTAGGACTGATAGCTTCTAGTAGCAGCGATCGGATCGCTTTTCCTCAGTTGGTCCTCTCAGCAGCAAATTCCGTCATTCTGAAGACCTGACAACTTAGAGACAGGATTTATGCTAAACCTTCTCATAATTGAAAGAGCTAATGTGTATAGGCTTAAATCAGTATTGACTGTCGGTTTTTGGCAAGTTGAGACTTATGTACACCTACAAACCCCCTCAATGTTAGCCTATCATAATGCTGACCCCAAACGTTATTTAGTCTCTAATTTGGATTATGTACCAAAACCAAGGACATCCACTGGGTATGTCCAAGCAATCCATTTATCAGAGACGTTACCAATTACCTGTGTGGTCTAAGAAATGAGTCCCCTGAACAAAAATGTCAGGCTAGAATGACCCTTAAAGATGCAGGTGTGGAAACCAAAATTGAACGGGCAGGTAACTGGTGGCTTGTTAGCACACCAGAGACAGAAGCCCTGTTATCGTAAGAGCAGCATGACACAGTTACCAGACTAAAATTGCCCAACCAAACCGTTTTCTGTTCCCCACCACAAGGTGCAGTAGTCCACATTGGAAACATGGTTCTGCATCACCTTGACGTTGACAAATATGACTCAGAGATTGAAATAAAAGAAGTCTTTAAGGGATACAATTTCAGCATTAATGTCAGCATTGAAAGACAACTTTTTTGGAATCAGCCCTCACTTCCCACTCAGATGACCTGACGACTCTGCAGCAGTAAGTTACACACATCTTCTAACTTTCACGGAGCTCCACTAGAACTGAATTGTAGACACTGTAGATGTATGGTTGGAGCTGGAAAATTCTGCCAGAGCTGAACTTAGTTACAGACTCATAAATAAGCTCCTTATATGTCAGTTCCAGTTATGATTATTACAGACGTTTGTACGGTTAAATATTTGTTCAAGATTTCTTATGAAACTCCTATCAGTCAATCGGTTGTGTAAAGTGGTAATTCCTGCATGCTCATCTGTGTTTCAGATGAGGTTAGGACACATGTGTAAGAATGTTTTGAACCTGAAGGTGTCACTAGGACATCTTCTGTTGTTGTATTTGGACTTTGTGTTTTTTTGATTTATTTTTAATAGAGGAGTATTTTCTGGCTAGGCCACCTGGCTAGGCCACCATTTCATCAGCATTTACAGGACTGACAGTTTAGCACTGAGTTCATGATTGACATAAGGCAGAAAGACACAGGGCGAATCATCAGGTTCAAGAGCTGGAACATAAGGGGACTCGGTGGACCTATTAAAAGGACAAAAGTACTCACATCTTAAGTGTATGAAAATAGACATCGCGTTCCTCCAAGAAACCCATCTTCGTCTTTGCGACCACATCAGACTGCGAAAACCCTGGTTGGGACAGGTGTTCCACTCCAACTTTAGAGGTACAGCTATTTTACTGCACAAACGAGTACAGTTCTCAGCAAAACAGGTCATATCTGATTCCAATGGGCGTTATATTATTGTTGTTGGTGTGCTGTTTCACACCCCTGTTATTATGGTTTGTGTTTATGCCCCTAACTGGGACTGCCCTAACTTTCTGTCCTCCCTTTTCTCCTCCATTCCATGCTTAGACACACATCATCTCATCTTTGGAGGGGATCTTAACTTATCTATCAATCCCATGCTTGACAGATCTTGTTTAAGAAAAATAACTCAGTCCAAAGCAGCTAAATGTTTATCTGTGATCACAGATCAAACTGGCATTGTGGATGTGTGGCGTTTTTACCATACGACAGCAAAAGAGTTTTCGTTTTACTTCCAGGTTCATCAGACATACTCTCGGATAGATTACCTTTTTCTTTATAAGCTCTTACTACCCTCAGTGAAACAATGTGAATACTCATCGATAGTCATTTCAGACCATGCCCCCCTTTTTGTTAGACCTGGAACTAGCCCCTAAACCCAAAGGCTAATCAAACTGGAGATTAAACACTGGGCTCTTATCATCTGACAAATTTTGTGAATTTATCTCTGATAAGATTTCACGCTTTCTCGAAAACAACAAATCTGACTCTACTTCACCTTCTCTCCTGTGGAAACCCTCAAAGCAGTAATCCGTGGAGAAATGAATTCATATAATGCCAGGACACGAAAGGATGGGAGGTAAAGGCAACTTGAACTGATCGCAGCAATTCATCAGACTGATAGACAACACTCCATCTCAGCCAATGCTACTCTCCAGATGGAGAGACTTAAATTACAGACTAAATTTGACCTTATTTCCACAAAGAAAGCAGAGTTTCTTTTAAGGCGTACAAAGGGCACTTATTATGAATATGGAGACAAGGCTAGTCGGTTACTAGCAAGGCAACTAAAACATCAATCCTCTTACCCATTTCATTACTCAAATTCGTAAGAACCCCCAAACTTTAGTTACAGACCCAACTGAGATAAACGATACTTTTGCTTCATATTACTTTGATTTATACAATCAGAAGCCTCATCAGACACTACTCCAATGAACCAATTCCTAGATAATTTAATTCTCCCTCTGTGGACACTAATTCCAAAAACATTCTAGATGCCCCTCTCAATCTGTAAGAGGTGAAAGCCAGCCTTAAATTAATGCAGATGTAGCGTGGAAGGAAGAAAATTCATTCCACCAAATATCCTTCATTTTATATTTTCATTAATTTATTGTCTTTCAGTTTTATGTTGGAATTAATATTTTAAAGAAAAATACTCTGTATAATAATTTTCGGAAAGTTTTATTTTATTTTTGTGGGTATAACTGGTGACGTCACTTCCTCCTTCACCAGACCATTCATGGCTGTTGCGGAGGAAGGTGAGTTTTCACGGAGCTCTGTTAGTTTCTTGGTTAGAAGTTCGAGTGTAATGAAAAATGTTAAACAATTTTTAAAGCTAACATGTTTGTGAGTTGCTTAGCGGTGAATGGAATGTTTTTTAAGGAGTTAAAGAGTTTTACTGTCGCAGCATTTCTTTGAATGAGCCGACCGTTTTTCCTGCGCAATGCTAAATTTTATTTGCTCCATTTGTCATGGGCAGGTGGACTGATGTCGGCTGGATATATTATTTGCTGCTGAACAGTTTTTCATATCATTCTGTACAGGTATGTTGTTATTTTATTTATTGATTGAACTTTTTTGTTCAATGTCGGAGTTTCATAGTTTTTTTAAATTTTTCACAATGTACAAGTTTTTTTATACATTACCTATTGTGGAGGTTTGCTGGTGGCGTGTTTCTGTTATCTTTATTTGTTTCATCCAGATTTAAAAAATGTAATAATTCAGACCAGACTGTTCATGGCTGTTGCGGAGGAAGGTAGACTGATGTCGGCTGGATATGTTATTTGCTGCTGAACAGTTTTTCATATCACTCTGTACAGAATAAATACACCATCAGTAGGCTGACCTGAAATGCCTGAGCGGTCGTCACTAGACAACGCAGAGTCAAACAAGTAGCACGCCTGAGGCCGGCTACATTGGTGCCGTGACGATCCGGATTCATCTTGGATCAACAACAGCTTGGTCATCGAGGGCTGCTGATCATCACCAAGAGGTTCCTTTAAATTTGCTGGTTGCAAAGCTACGCTGTTACACAGTTGAAAGGACTTTGAAAGAAAAGGGGTTGTTTCATTTTTTTCCCCTTGCATTCTTTTTTATTGTTGTTGTGTATCTCAACTAAGTTTGATAGATTAAGAACCATTGTTTCATATAATATAGGGTTAAGGTTGTTGTTTTTTTTTTATTAAAAATGGCTTCCAAGTTTGAAGAAGCAGATGTAGCTACAACAAATGAGAATCCTCTAGGCCTTGGCAGAGGAAGGTTTTTGAGGGAGCTTTGTGATACCCCTGTCAGAAATGCAGACAATGTTGGTTCACCAGCCTTTAGCTCCACTCAGTTACCTAGTCATCCAACCGCTTCGCCTAAACTCACTGATCAGCTGTCAGCAACGTCAAACATATGTGATCCAGCTTTAAAAAATCTCATCACACACATAGCACAGGAAGTCGGACAGGTTATATCTACTCAGTTAAAGGGAGAGAAGGCAGCATGAGGACAGAGATGCACGAGCTCAGAGTTCAGGTACAAATCAGACTCTCAATATCCTTACACATAACCTGGCAGGCATAAGATTAGTTATGCAAGCTAATGTCAGGGAACCTCCCAGTTTTAGAGGAGATGTGTCAGATAAGCTATCAGTGTTGAGTGGGAGGAACTTCCACATACCTGAGGAAGAGAGGTGTACCACATGGAGAACAGCATCAGGAGATTTTATATAAGTTAATAGGAAAGCTAGGGACATTGTGAAGGTTACGCTCCGTAGCAA
>NW_023397204.1:0-55090 GCF_011125445.2 Fundulus heteroclitus | reverse complement strand
AAATTATTTCACTGTGAGTATCAAGCAGGCTTTTGAGGACTAGTTGCCTCATTTTTTCTGTTGCACAAAAAATCGTGTAGGCACAGCGACGATGTAAAAGGTGGATCATGTGGAACAATGCGGCTCTAAAGCATTTTCAGGATTTTGCACATTCGCTACTTACTTTTCCCGAACAAATTGTTCCTGCGAAAAACCGCGCGTAACAGTTATCCACAAAATTCCTTTTTGGTGAGTGCCAGAAGGGTTGGGACCTTCATATGTGAACGTCTCATGCCGTACATCAAACGGTTTAGGGTAGCGACGATGCGAAAACGGTGATGTTTGGATTTCAGCACGTTTCATTTTTCAAAACACCGCTCCATAGGAAATGAATGGGGGAGGTTTCGGGGTTTGTGTCGCTCTGAGGTGATTTTGCGAAAAATCTATAAATGCTACAACCAATGACGGGTTACATTTCCTGAATTCCAGACTAAAAATTCCTACTTTTTGATGTATAATTATGTGGATAGGTTGAAAATTGAGCGAGTGAGAAGGAAGTTGTTCGGAGAAGAAGAACTTTGGTGAATTTCTAGAGTGCGCACTCTAACTGCCCTCCTGACACCATAGCAACGCATGTTATTTGCTGAATTTCTTGAAAAGCCAAAATTATTTTAAGGAGGTACTATATGAAAATGGTAAAAGATATGAAAAAGCTGAAATATACCATAATAGCTGAAAGATATTACACTACATTTTAAAAGTTGAATGGCGTTTCTAGCTGAAAGTAGGCTGAAGCAGTAAGCTGTCAAAAAGCAGCTGAAATGAGCGGAATTTTAGTGAATTCATTCATGTCCTATGGGAGAAAAAAAGCTGAAAATTTGCAGAAAAAGCTGAATATTTTAAAAAGTTGAAGAGTTAAAAGTACAAAAAGACATAGCCATCCATTCCAGAAGAAGCTGAATAGTTTAAAAGTTGAATGGTTGAAATCGGAGAAAAATTGTAGGAGGAGAAGCGAACGCAAGTTTAAACAGTAAAAAACGCATTTGGAAGAATAAACAGGAATAATAATAATAACTAGAAAAATTTGCATTTCCTGCGAAAATGCACTGTGAATGCAGATAGCTGAATGATTAAGCAAAAGATGCAGAAGATCTTTGAAGAAGAGAAAAAATAGCTGAAAAGCATTGAAGAAGTTGAAAAAGTTGAAGAAGTTGAAAAAGTTGAAGAATTTGAAAGAGTTGAAGAATTTGAACATGAAAGAACAATAGCTGAATTATTAGAAGAAGAAAAAACTGAGGGAAAGGCACCAAACATTTCCTAACTCATTCTAAACACTGAATCGTTTAACAAAGCATAAGTAGAATTTCAAACTTGAATATACTGTTGCCATATGTGGGCCTGCATTTCTAGGGAGTATAAGGGGTTTCGCCCCCATTGAAAAGCATTGGATGTTTGACACCTCCTAACTTGGAGATGCTTTACGTGACGAGGCCCAAACTTATTGTGGAGCATTCTGTATAAAGGAGGTACAGACTCTGTAAAGCAGAAGTTTGTCCGAGCTTCCTAGAGCTACTTCCAATTAGCAACATGCTAACCATTAGCCGCTAACATGGTTGTGCTCAGGATCACCGGGTGATTGTACTCTGTCAGTTTGGTCCAAATCCTGTACTGGGAAGTGCCTCAAATAGGGGTGCCAATACTTAATGTCGCCAAACGTCACCAAAGTTCATGGGTCAGATTGGCCTCCTTTAGCAACTCAGCCTCACCACATCTGGGCCCAGAACTCAATATTTGACCAAAATGGTCAGTAGCGCCATTTCCCACAGGTGGGTGGTGCTGTATTGGCCAATTGGGTCGTGTCTGGGCATCATGCCAGGTCCTGTTGGAAGCAAAGGCCCAATAGGAAAGCATGTGAAATCCAAAATGGGACAGAAAAATGACACATAGCTGAAAGTCACTTGAAAATTTTAAAATGTCAAGAGGAAGTGACTGTGCGAATTTCAGATTCCTACATTAATCACAGCAACTGCGGTGAGCGTCGAAAGTTGCCATTCTATCTCAATTGATCCTCTCCCTCTGGCCCTCAGAGTTCCGTCGTCATGGAAACTCACTGACACACCTGCAGCGGCCAGTCTACCAAGTGCAGAGACTTTGCTCACAATAAGTCCCATTGGATTATAATGGAGAACTTTGCCCCGAACAACGCTTCATATCTCCTGATCCCTAAATGGTAGAGACGTAATTTTTTCTGCGTTTAGTTCGTAACGGATAGGGGAAGAAGAAAAGCTATCGTTTTTTGCTGGAAAAAGTTTAATAAAGGCGTAAAAAATTATGATCTAAAGGGGTTTTTTAAGGAATTTGCAAAATCCTCTAAAAACAGTCCCGAACAAATCGCTCTAGCTGAAAAAGTATAAGAGATATCAAAACAATTATTTCACTGTGAGTATCAGCAGGCTTTTGAGGACTATGTTGCTCATTTTTATGTTTGTACAAAAATCGGTGTAGGCACAGCGACGATGTAAAAAAGTGGATCATGTGGGAACAATGCAGCTCCTAAAGCATTTTCAGGATTTTGCACATTCGCTACTCCCGAACAAATTGTTCCTGCGGAAAAACCGTAACAGTTATCCACAAAATTCCTTTTTTGTGAGTGCCAGAAGGGTTGGGACATTCATATGTGAAAGTCTCATGCCTGTACATCAAACGGTTTAGGAGTAGCGACGATGCGAAAACGTGTGATGTTTTGGATTTTCAGACGTCATTTTTCAAAACCGCTCCATAGGAAATGAATGGGGGAGGTTTCGGGTTTGTGTCGCTCTGAGGTGATTTGCGAAAAATCTATAAATGCTACACCAATGAGGGTTACATTTCCTGAATCCAGACAAAAATTCCTACGTTTTGATGTATAATTTATGTGGATAGGTTGAAAATTGAGCGAGTGAGAAGAAGTTGTTCGGAGAAGAAGAATTTGTTGAATTTCTAGAGTGCGCACTCTATAACTGCCTCCTTGACGACCATAGCAACGCATGTTATTTGCTGAATTTCTTGAAAAGCCAAAATTATTTTAAGGAGGTACTATATGAAAATGGTAAAAGATATGAAAAAGCTGAAATAGACCATAATAGCTGAAAGATATCACTACATTTTAAAAGTTGAATGGCGTTTCTAGCTGAAAGTAGGCTGAAGCAGTAAGCTGTCAAAAAGCAGCTGAAATGAGCGGAATTTTAGTGAATTACATTCATTTCCTATGGGAGAAAAAAAGCTGAAAATTTGCAGAAAAAGCTGAATATTTTAAAAAGTTGAAGAGTTAAAAGTACAAAAAGACATAGCCATCCATTCCAGAAGAAGCTGAATAGTTTAAAAGTTGAATGGTTGAAATCGGAGAAAAATTGTAGGAGGAGAAGCGAAGCAAACGTTTAAACAGTAAAAACGCATTTGGAAGAATAACCTATAATAATAACTAGAAAAATTTGCATTTCCTGCGAAAATGCACTGTGAATGCAGATAGCTGAATGATTAAGCAAAAGATGCAGAAGATCTTTGAAGAAGAGAAAAAATAGCTGAAAAGCATTGAAGAAGTTGAAAAAGTTGAAGAAGTTGAAAAAGTTGAAGAATTTGAAAGAGTTGAAGAATTTGAACATGAAAGAACAATAGCTGAATGATTAGAAGAAGAAAAAACTGAGGGAAAGGCACCAAACATTTCCTAACTCATTCTAAACACTGAATCGTTTAACAAAGCAGAAGTAGAATTTCAAACTTGAATGTACTGTAGCCATATGTGGGCCTGCATTTCTAGGGAGTATAAGGGGTTTCGCCCCCATTGAAAAGCATTGGATGTTTGACACCTCCTAACTTGGAGATGCTTTACGTGACGAGGCCCAAACTTATTGTGGAGCATTCTGTATAAAGGAGGTACAGACTCTGTAAAGCAGAAGTTTGTCCGAGCTTCCTAGAGCTACTTCCAATTAGCAACATGCTAACCATTAGCCGCTAACATGGTTGTGCTCAGGATCACCGGGTGATTGTACTCTGTCAGTTTGGTCCAAATCCTGTACTGGGAAGTGCCTCAAATAGGGGTGCCAATACTTAATGTCGCCAAACGTCACCAAAGTTCATGGGTCAGATTGGCCTCCTTTAGCAACTCAGCCTCACCACATCTGGGCCCAGAACTCAATATTTGACCAAAATGGTCAGTAGCGCCATTTCCCACAGGTGGGTGGTGCTGTATTGGCCAATTGGGTCGTGTCTGGGCATCATGCCAGGTCCTGTTGGAAGCAAAGGCCCAATAGGAAAGCATGTGAAATCCAAAATGGGACAGAAAAATGACACATAGCTGAAAGTCACTTGAAAATTTTAAAATGTCAAGAGGAAGTGACTGTGCGAATTTCAGATTCCTACATTAATCACAGCAACTGCGGTGAGCGTCGAAAGTTGCCATTCTATCTCAATTGATCCTCTCCCTCTGGCCCTCAGAGTTCCGTCGTCATGGAAACTCACTGACACACCTGCAGCGGCCAGTCTACCAAGTGCAGAGACTTTGCTCACAATAAGTCCCATTGGATTATAATGGAGAACTTTGCCCCGAACAACGCTTCATATCTCCTGATCCCTAAATGGTAGAGACGTAATTTTTTCTGCGTTTAGTTCGTAACGGATAGGGGAAGAAGAAAAGCTATCGTTTTTTGCTGGAAAAAGTTTAATAAAGGCGTAAAAAATTATGATCTAAAGGGGTTTTTAAGGAATTTCCAAAATCCTCTAAAAACAGTCCCGAACAAATCGCTCTAGCTGAAAAAGTATAAGAGATATCAAAACAATTATTTCACTGTGAGTATCAGCAGGCTTTTGAGGACTATGTTGCTCATTTTTATGTTTGTACAAAAATCGGTGTAGGCACAGCGACGATGTAAAAAAGTGGATCATGTGGGGAAATGCAGGCTCTAAAGCATTCTTCAGGATTTTGCAAATTCGCTACTCCCGAACAAATTGTTCCTGCGGAAAAACCGTAACAGTTATCCACAAAATTCCTTTTTTGTGAGTGCCAGAAGGGTTGGGACATTCATATGTGAAAGTCTCATGCCTGTACATCAAACGGTTTAGGAGTAGCGACGATGCGAAAACGTGTGATGTTTTGGATTTTCAGACGTCATTTTTCAAAACCGCTCCATAGGAAATGAATGGGGGAGGTTTCGGGTTTGTGTCGCTCTGAGGTGATTTGCGAAAAATCTATAAATGCTACACCAATGAGGGTTACATTTCCTGAATCCAGACAAAAATTCCTACGTTTTGATGTATAATTTATGTGGATAGGTTGAAAATTGAGCGAGTGAGAAGAAGTTGTTCGGAGAAGAAGAATTTGTTGAATTTCTAGAGTGCGCACTCTATAACTGCCTCCTTGACGACCATAGCAACGCATGTTATTTGCTGAATTTCTTGAAAAGCCAAAATTATTTTAAGGAGGTACTATATGAAAATGGTAAAAGATATGAAAAAGCTGAAATAGACCATAATAGCTGAAAGATATCACTACATTTTAAAAGTTGAATGGCGTTTCTAGCTGAAAGTAGGCTGAAGCAGTAAGCTGTCAAAAAGCAGCTGAAATGAGCGGAATTTTAGTGAATTACATTCATTTCCTATGGGAGAAAAAAAGCTGAAAATTTGCAGAAAAAGCTGAATATTTTAAAAAGTTGAAGAGTTAAAAGTACAAAAAGACATAGCCATCCATTCCAGAAGAAGCTGAATAGTTTAAAAGTTGAATGGTTGAAATCGGAGAAAAATTGTAGGAGGAGAAGCGAATCAAACTTTAAACAGTAAAAACGCATTGGAAGAATAAACAGGAATAATAATAAGAAGAATAAAGAATAAAGAGAAACAGGATCTCAAGAACTGTGAATGCCTACTGCATTCACAGTAACTAGAAAAATTTGCATTTCCTGCGAAAATGCACTGTGAATGCAGATAGCTGAATGATTAAGCAAAAGATGCAGAAGATCTTTGAAGAAGAGAAAAAATAGCTGAAAAGCATTGAAGAAGTTGAAAAAGTTGAAGAAGTTGAAAAAGTTGAAGAATTTGAAAGAGTTGAAGAATTTGAACATGAAAGAACAATAGCTGAATGATTAGAAGAAGAAAAAACTGAGGGAAAGGCACCAAACATTTCCTAACTCATTCTAAACACTGAATCGTTTAACAAAGCAGAAGTAGAATTTCAAACTTGAATATACTGTAGCCATATGTGGGCCTGCATTTCTAGGGAGTATAAGGGGTTTCGCCCCCATTGAAAAGCATTGGATGTTTGACACCTCCTAACTTGGAGATGCTTTACGTGACGAGGCCCAAACTTATTGTGGAGCATTCTGTATAAAGGAGGTACAGACTCTGTAAAGCAGAAGTTTGTCCGAGCTTCCTAGAGCTACTTCCAATTAGCAACATGCTAACCATTAGCCGCTAACATGGTTGTGCTCAGGATCACCGGGTGATTGTACTCTGTCAGTTTGGTCCAAATCCTGTACTGGGAAGTGCCTCAAATAGGGGTGCCAATACTTAATGTCGCCAAACGTCACCAAAGTTCATGGGTCAGATTGGCCTCCTTTAGCAACTCAGCCTCACCACATCTGGGCCCAGAACTCAATATTTGACCAAAATGGTCAGTAGCGCCATTTCCCACAGGTGGGTGGTGCTGTATTGGCCAATTGGGTCGTGTCTGGGCATCATGCCAGGTCCTGTTGGAAGCAAAGGCCCAATAGGAAAGCATGTGAAATCCAAAATGGGACAGAAAAATGACACATAGCTGAAAGTCACTTGAAAATTTTAAAATGTCAAGAGGAAGTGACTGTGCGAATTTCAGATTCCTACATTAATCACAGCAACTGCGGTGAGCGTCGAAAGTTGCCATTCTATCTCAATTGATCCTCTCCCTCTGGCCCTCAGAGTTCCGTCGTCATGGAAACTCACTGACACACCTGCAGCGGCCAGTCTACCAAGTGCAGAGACTTTGCTCACAATAAGTCCCATTGGATTATAATGGAGAACTTTGCCCCGAACAACGCTTCATATCTCCTGATCCCTAAATGGTAGAGACGTAATTTTTTCTGCGTTTAGTTCGTAACGGATAGGGGAAGAAGAAAAGCTATCGTTTTTTGCTGGAAAAAGTTTAATAAAGGCGTAAAAAATTATGATCTAAAGGGGTTTTTTAAGGAATTTGCAAAATCCTCTAAAAACAGTCCCGAACAAATCGCTCTAGCTGAAAAAGTATAAGAGATATCAAAACAATTATTTCACTGTGAGTATCAGCAGGCTTTTGAGGACTATGTTGCTCATTTTTATGTTTGTACAAAAATCGGTGTAGGCACAGCGACGATGTAAAAAAGTGGATCATGTGGAACAATGCAGCTCTAAAGCATTTTCAGGATTTTGCACATTCGCTACTCCCGAACAAATTGTTCCTGCGGAAAAACCGTAACAGTTATCCACAAAATTCCTTTTTTGTGAGTGCCAGAAGGGTTGGGACATTCATATGTGAAAGTCTCATGCCTGTACATCAAACGGTTTAGGAGTAGCGACGATGCGAAAACGTGTGATGTTTTGGATTTTCAGACGTCATTTTTCAAAACCGCTCCATAGGAAATGAATGGGGGAGGTTTCGGGTTTGTGTCGCTCTGAGGTGATTTGCGAAAAATCTATAAATGCTACACCAATGAGGGTTACATTTCCTGAATCCAGACAAAAATTCCTACGTTTTGATGTATAATTTATGTGGATAGGTTGAAAATTGAGCGAGTGAGAAGAAGTTGTTCGGAGAAGAAGAATTTGTTGAATTTCTAGAGTGCGCACTCTATAACTGCCTCCTTGACGACCATAGCAACGCATGTTATTTGCTGAATTTCTTGAAAAGCCAAAATTATTTTAAGGAGGTACTATATGAAAATGGTAAAAGATATGAAAAAGCTGAAATAGACCATAATAGCTGAAAGATATCACTACATTTTAAAAGTTGAATGGCGTTTCTAGCTGAAAGTAGGCTGAAGCAGTAAGCTGTCAAAAAGCAGCTGAAATGAGCGGAATTTTAGTGAATTACATTCATTTCCTATGGGAGAAAAAAAGCTGAAAATTTGCAGAAAAAGCTGAATATTTTAAAAAGTTGAAGAGTTAAAAGTACAAAAAGACATAGCCATCCATTCCAGAAGAAGCTGAATAGTTTAAAAGTTGAATGGTTGAAATCGGAGAAAAATTGTAGGAGGAGAAGCGAAGCAAAGTTTAAACAGTAAAAACGCATTTGGAAGAATAAACAGGAATATAATAACTAGAAAAATTTGCATTTCCTGCGAAAATGCACTGTGAATGCAGATAGCTGAATGATTAAGCAAAAGATGCAGAAGATCTTTGAAGAAGAGAAAAAATAGCTGAAAAGCATTGAAGAAGTTGAAAAAGTTGAAGAAGTTGAAAAAGTTGAAGAATTTGAAAGAGTTGAAGAATTTGAACATGAAAGAACAATAGCTGAATGATTAGAAGAAGAAAAAACTGAGGGAAAGGCACCAAACATTTCCTAACTCATTCTAAACACTGAATCGTTTAACAAAGCAGAAGTAGAATTTCAAACTTGAATATACTGTAGCCATATGTGGGCCTGCATTTCTAGGGAGTATAAGGGGTTTCGCCCCCATTGAAAAGCATTGGATGTTTGACACCTCCTAACTTGGAGATGCTTTACGTGACGAGGCCCAAACTTATTGTGGAGCATTCTGTATAAAGGAGGTACAGACTCTGTAAAGCAGAAGTTTGTCCGAGCTTCCTAGAGCTACTTCCAATTAGCAACATGCTAACCATTAGCCGCTAACATGGTTGTGCTCAGGATCACCGGGTGATTGTACTCTGTCAGTTTGGTCCAAATCCTGTACTGGGAAGTGCCTCAAATAGGGGTGCCAATACTTAATGTCGCCAAACGTCACCAAAGTTCATGGGTCAGATTGGCCTCCTTTAGCAACTCAGCCTCACCACATCTGGGCCCAGAACTCAATATTTGACCAAAATGGTCAGTAGCGCCATTTCCCACAGGTGGGTGGTGCTGTATTGGCCAATTGGGTCGTGTCTGGGCATCATGCCAGGTCCTGTTGGAAGCAAAGGCCCAATAGGAAAGCATGTGAAATCCAAAATGGGACAGAAAAATGACACATAGCTGAAAGTCACTTGAAAATTTTAAAATGTCAAGAGGAAGTGACTGTGCGAATTTCAGATTCCTACATTAATCACAGCAACTGCGGTGAGCGTCGAAAGTTGCCATTCTATCTCAATTGATCCTCTCCCTCTGGCCCTCAGAGTTCCGTCGTCATGGAAACTCACTGACACACCTGCAGCGGCCAGTCTACCAAGTGCAGAGACTTTGCTCACAATAAGTCCCATTGGATTATAATGGAGAACTTTGCCCCGAACAACGCTTCATATCTCCTGATCCCTAAATGGTAGAGACGTAATTTTTTCTGCGTTTAGTTCGTAACGGATAGGGGAAGAAGAAAAGCTATCGTTTTTTGCTGGAAAAAGTTTAATAAAGGCGTAAAAAATTATGATCTAAAGGGGTTTTTTAAGGAATTTGCAAAATCCTCTAAAAACAGTCCCGAACAAATCGCTCTAGCTGAAAAAGTATAAGAGATATCAAAACAATTATTTCACTGTGAGTATCAGCAGGCTTTTGAGGACTATGTTGCTCATTTTTATGTTTGTACAAAAATCGGTGTAGGCACAGCGACGATGTAAAAAAGTGGATCATTTGGGGTGAATGGAGGTCCTAAAGCGTCTTCAGGATTTTGCAAATTCGCTACTCCCGAACAAATTGTTCCTGCGGAAAAACCGTAACAGTTATCCACAAAATTCCTTTTTTGTGAGTGCCAGAAGGGTTGGGACATTCATATGTGAAAGTCTCATGCCTGTACATCAAACGGTTTAGGAGTAGCGACGATGCGAAAACGTGTGATGTTTTGGATTTTCAGACGTCATTTTTCAAAACCGCTCCATAGGAAATGAATGGGGGAGGTTTCGGGTTTGTGTCGCTCTGAGGTGATTTGCGAAAAATCTATAAATGCTACACCAATGAGGGTTACATTTCCTGAATCCAGACAAAAATTCCTACGTTTTGATGTATAATTTATGTGGATAGGTTGAAAATTGAGCGAGTGAGAAGAAGTTGTTCGGAGAAGAAGAATTTGTTGAATTTCTAGAGTGCGCACTCTATAACTGCCTCCTTGACGACCATAGCAACGCATGTTATTTGCTGAATTTCTTGAAAAGCCAAAATTATTTTAAGGAGGTACTATATGAAAATGGTAAAAGATATGAAAAAGCTGAAATAGACCATAATAGCTGAAAGATATCACTACATTTTAAAAGTTGAATGGCGTTTCTAGCTGAAAGTAGGCTGAAGCAGTAAGCTGTCAAAAAGCAGCTGAAATGAGCGGAATTTTAGTGAATTACATTCATTTCCTATGGGAGAAAAAAAGCTGAAAATTTGCAGAAAAAGCTGAATATTTTAAAAAGTTGAAGAGTTAAAAGTACAAAAAGACATAGCCATCCATTCCAGAAGAAGCTGAATAGTTTAAAAGTTGAATGGTTGAAATCGGAGAAAAATTGTAGGAGGAGAAGCGAATCAAACTTTAAACAGTAAAAACGCATTAGGAAGAATAACACTAGAAGAAGAATAAGAATAAGAGAAACAGGATCTCAAGAACTGTGATGCCTACTGCATTCACAGTAACTAGAAAAATTTGCATTTCCTGCGAAAATGCACTGTGAATGCAGATAGCTGAATGATTAAGCAAAAGATGCAGAAGATCTTTGAAGAAGAGAAAAAATAGCTGAAAAGCATTGAAGAAGTTGAAAAAGTTGAAGAAGTTGAAAAAGTTGAAGAATTTGAAAGAGTTGAAGAATTTGAACATGAAAGAACAATAGCTGAATGATTAGAAGAAGAAAAAACTGAGGGAAAGGCACCAAACATTTCCTAACTCATTCTAAACACTGAATCGTTTAACAAAGCAGAAGTAGAATTTCAAACTTGAATATACTGTAGCCATATGTGGGCCTGCATTTCTAGGGAGTATAAGGGGTTTCGCCCCCATTGAAAAGCATTGGATGTTTGACACCTCCTAACTTGGAGATGCTTTACGTGACGAGGCCCAAACTTATTGTGGAGCATTCTGTATAAAGGAGGTACAGACTCTGTAAAGCAGAAGTTTGTCCGAGCTTCCTAGAGCTACTTCCAATTAGCAACATGCTAACCATTAGCCGCTAACATGGTTGTGCTCAGGATCACCGGGTGATTGTACTCTGTCAGTTTGGTCCAAATCCTGTACTGGGAAGTGCCTCAAATAGGGGTGCCAATACTTAATGTCGCCAAACGTCACCAAAGTTCATGGGTCAGATTGGCCTCCTTTAGCAACTCAGCCTCACCACATCTGGGCCCAGAACTCAATATTTGACCAAAATGGTCAGTAGCGCCATTTCCCACAGGTGGGTGGTGCTGTATTGGCCAATTGGGTCGTGTCTGGGCATCATGCCAGGTCCTGTTGGAAGCAAAGGCCCAATAGGAAAGCATGTGAAATCCAAAATGGGACAGAAAAATGACACATAGCTGAAAGTCACTTGAAAATTTTAAAATGTCAAGAGGAAGTGACTGTGCGAATTTCAGATTCCTACATTAATCACAGCAACTGCGGTGAGCGTCGAAAGTTGCCATTCTATCTCAATTGATCCTCTCCCTCTGGCCCTCAGAGTTCCGTCGTCATGGAAACTCACTGACACACCTGCAGCGGCCAGTCTACCAAGTGCAGAGACTTTGCTCACAATAAGTCCCATTGGATTATAATGGAGAACTTTGCCCCGAACAACGCTTCATATCTCCTGATCCCTAAATGGTAGAGACGTAATTTTTTCTGCGTTTAGTTCGTAACGGATAGGGGAAGAAGAAAAGCTATCGTTTTTTGCTGGAAAAAGTTTAATAAAGGCGTAAAAAATTATGATCTAAAGGGAATTTTTAAGGAAATTTCCAAAATCCTCTAAAAACAGGTCCCGAACAAATCGCTCTAGCTGAAAAAGTATAAGAGATATCAAACTAATTATTTCACTGTGAGTATCAGCAGGCTTTTGAGGACTATGTTGCTCATTTTTATGTTTGTACAAAAATCGGTGTAGGCACAGCGACGATGTAAAAAAGTGGATCATTGTGGGAAATGGCAGGCTCCTAAAGCAGTCTTCAGGATTTTGCACATTCGCTACTCCCGAACAAATTGTTCCTGCGGAAAAACCGTAACAGTTATCCACAAAATTCCTTTTTTGTGAGTGCCAGAAGGGTTGGGACATTCATATGTGAAAGTCTCATGCCTGTACATCAAACGGTTTAGGAGTAGCGACGATGCGAAAACGTGTGATGTTTTGGATTTTCAGACGTCATTTTTCAAAACCGCTCCATAGGAAATGAATGGGGGAGGTTTCGGGTTTGTGTCGCTCTGAGGTGATTTGCGAAAAATCTATAAATGCTACACCAATGAGGGTTACATTTCCTGAATCCAGACAAAAATTCCTACGTTTTGATGTATAATTTATGTGGATAGGTTGAAAATTGAGCGAGTGAGAAGAAGTTGTTCGGAGAAGAAGAATTTGTTGAATTTCTAGAGTGCGCACTCTATAACTGCCTCCTTGACGACCATAGCAACGCATGTTATTTGCTGAATTTCTTGAAAAGCCAAAATTATTTTAAGGAGGTACTATATGAAAATGGTAAAAGATATGAAAAAGCTGAAATAGACCATAATAGCTGAAAGATATCACTACATTTTAAAAGTTGAATGGCGTTTCTAGCTGAAAGTAGGCTGAAGCAGTAAGCTGTCAAAAAGCAGCTGAAATGAGCGGAATTTTAGTGAATTACATTCATTTCCTATGGGAGAAAAAAAGCTGAAAATTTGCAGAAAAAGCTGAATATTTTAAAAAGTTGAAGAGTTAAAAGTACAAAAAGACATAGCCATCCATTCCAGAAGAAGCTGAATAGTTTAAAAGTTGAATGGTTGAAATCGGAGAAAAATTGTAGGAGGAGAAGCGAAGCAAAGTTTAAACAGTAAAAACGCATTTGGAAGAATAAACAGGAATATATAACTAGAAAAATTTGCATTTCCTGCGAAAATGCACTGTGAATGCAGATAGCTGAATGATTAAGCAAAAGATGCAGAAGATCTTTGAAGAAGAGAAAAAATAGCTGAAAAGCATTGAAGAAGTTGAAAAAGTTGAAGAAGTTGAAAAAGTTGAAGAATTTGAAAGAGTTGAAGAATTTGAACATGAAAGAACAATAGCTGAATGATTAGAAGAAGAAAAAACTGAGGGAAAGGCACCAAACATTTCCTAACTCATTCTAAACACTGAATCGTTTAACAAAGCATAAGTAGAATTTCAAACTTGAATATACTGTAGCCATATGTGGGCCTGCATTTCTAGGGAGTATAAGGGGTTTCGCCCCCATTGAAAAGCATTGGATGTTTGACACCTCCTAACTTGGAGATGCTTTACGTGACGAGGCCCAAACTTATTGTGGAGCATTCTGTATAAAGGAGGTACAGACTCTGTAAAGCAGAAGTTTGTCCGAGCTTCCTAGAGCTACTTCCAATTAGCAACATGCTAACCATTAGCCGCTAACATGGTTGTGCTCAGGATCACCGGGTGATTGTACTCTGTCAGTTTGGTCCAAATCCTGTACTGGGAAGTGCCTCAAATAGGGGTGCCAATACTTAATGTCGCCAAACGTCACCAAAGTTCATGGGTCAGATTGGCCTCCTTTAGCAACTCAGCCTCACCACATCTGGGCCCAGAACTCAATATTTGACCAAAATGGTCAGTAGCGCCATTTCCCACAGGTGGGTGGTGCTGTATTGGCCAATTGGGTCGTGTCTGGGCATCATGCCAGGTCCTGTTGGAAGCAAAGGCCCAATAGGAAAGCATGTGAAATCCAAAATGGGACAGAAAAATGACACATAGCTGAAAGTCACTTGAAAATTTTAAAATGTCAAGAGGAAGTGACTGTGCGAATTTCAGATTCCTACATTAATCACAGCAACTGCGGTGAGCGTCGAAAGTTGCCATTCTATCTCAATTGATCCTCTCCCTCTGGCCCTCAGAGTTCCGTCGTCATGGAAACTCACTGACACACCTGCAGCGGCCAGTCTACCAAGTGCAGAGACTTTGCTCACAATAAGTCCCATTGGATTATAATGGAGAACTTTGCCCCGAACAACGCTTCATATCTCCTGATCCCTAAATGGTAGAGACGTAATTTTTTCTGCGTTTAGTTCGTAACGGATAGGGGAAGAAGAAAAGCTATCGTTTTTTGCTGGAAAAAGTTTAATAAAGGCGTAAAAAATTATGATCTAAAGGGGTTTTTTAAGGAATTTGCAAAATCCTCTAAAAACAGTCCCGAACAAATCGCTCTAGCTGAAAAAGTATAAGAGATATCAAAACAATTATTTCACTGTGAGTATCAGCAGGCTTTTGAGGACTATGTTGCTCATTTTTATGTTTGTACAAAAATCGGTGTAGGCACAGCGACGATGTAAAAAAGTGGATCATTTGGGGTGAATGGAGGCTCTAAAGCGTCTTCAGGATTTTGCAAATTCGCTACTCCCGAACAAATTGTTCCTGCGGAAAAACCGTAACAGTTATCCACAAAATTCCTTTTTTGTGAGTGCCAGAAGGGTTGGGACATTCATATGTGAAAGTCTCATGCCTGTACATCAAACGGTTTAGGAGTAGCGACGATGCGAAAACGTGTGATGTTTTGGATTTTCAGACGTCATTTTTCAAAACCGCTCCATAGGAAATGAATGGGGGAGGTTTCGGGTTTGTGTCGCTCTGAGGTGATTTGCGAAAAATCTATAAATGCTACACCAATGAGGGTTACATTTCCTGAATCCAGACAAAAATTCCTACGTTTTGATGTATAATTTATGTGGATAGGTTGAAAATTGAGCGAGTGAGAAGAAGTTGTTCGGAGAAGAAGAATTTGTTGAATTTCTAGAGTGCGCACTCTATAACTGCCTCCTTGACGACCATAGCAACGCATGTTATTTGCTGAATTTCTTGAAAAGCCAAAATTATTTTAAGGAGGTACTATATGAAAATGGTAAAAGATATGAAAAAGCTGAAATAGACCATAATAGCTGAAAGATATCACTACATTTTAAAAGTTGAATGGCGTTTCTAGCTGAAAGTAGGCTGAAGCAGTAAGCTGTCAAAAAGCAGCTGAAATGAGCGGAATTTTAGTGAATTACATTCATTTCCTATGGGAGAAAAAAAGCTGAAAATTTGCAGAAAAAGCTGAATATTTTAAAAAGTTGAAGAGTTAAAAGTACAAAAAGACATAGCCATCCATTCCAGAAGAAGCTGAATAGTTTAAAAGTTGAATGGTTGAAATCGGAGAAAAATTGTAGGAGGAGAAGCGAATCAAACTTTAAACAGTAAAAACGCATTAGGAAGAATAAACACTAAGAAGAAGAATAAAGAATAAAGAGAAACAGGATCTCAAGAACTGTGAATGCCTACTGCATTCACAGTAACTAGAAAAATTTGCATTTCCTGCGAAAATGCACTGTGAATGCAGATAGCTGAATGATTAAGCAAAAGATGCAGAAGATCTTTGAAGAAGAGAAAAAATAGCTGAAAAGCATTGAAGAAGTTGAAAAAGTTGAAGAAGTTGAAAAAGTTGAAGAATTTGAAAGAGTTGAAGAATTTGAACATGAAAGAACAATAGCTGAATGATTAGAAGAAGAAAAAACTGAGGGAAAGGCACCAAACATTTCCTAACTCATTCTAAACACTGAATCGTTTAACAAAGCATAAGTAGAATTTCAAACTTGAATATACTGTAGCCATATGTGGGCCTGCATTTCTAGGGAGTATAAGGGGTTTCGCCCCCATTGAAAAGCATTGGATGTTTGACACCTCCTAACTTGGAGATGCTTTACGTGACGAGGCCCAAACTTATTGTGGAGCATTCTGTATAAAGGAGGTACAGACTCTGTAAAGCAGAAGTTTGTCCGAGCTTCCTAGAGCTACTTCCAATTAGCAACATGCTAACCATTAGCCGCTAACATGGTTGTGCTCAGGATCACCGGGTGATTGTACTCTGTCAGTTTGGTCCAAATCCTGTACTGGGAAGTGCCTCAAATAGGGGTGCCAATACTTAATGTCGCCAAACGTCACCAAAGTTCATGGGTCAGATTGGCCTCCTTTAGCAACTCAGCCTCACCACATCTGGGCCCAGAACTCAATATTTGACCAAAATGGTCAGTAGCGCCATTTCCCACAGGTGGGTGGTGCTGTATTGGCCAATTGGGTCGTGTCTGGGCATCATGCCAGGTCCTGTTGGAAGCAAAGGCCCAATAGGAAAGCATGTGAAATCCAAAATGGGACAGAAAAATGACACATAGCTGAAAGTCACTTGAAAATTTTAAAATGTCAAGAGGAAGTGACTGTGCGAATTTCAGATTCCTACATTAATCACAGCAACTGC
Organism: Fundulus heteroclitus; assembly: GCF_011125445.2. Taxonomy (NCBI): domain Eukaryota; kingdom Metazoa; phylum Chordata; class Actinopteri; order Cyprinodontiformes; family Fundulidae; genus Fundulus; species Fundulus heteroclitus. Next base: position 38,580 of record NW_023397204.1, on the reverse strand, counting down.
GGTGAGCGTCGAAAGTTGCCATTCTATCTCAATTGATCCTCTCCCTCTGGCCCTCAGAGTTCCGTCGTCATGGAAACTCACTGACACACCTGCAGCGGCCAGTCTACCCAAGTGCAGAGACTTTGCTCACAATAAGTCCCATTGGATTATAATGGAGAACTTTGCCCCGAACAACGCTTCATATCTCCTGATCCCTAAATGGTAGAGACGTAATTTTTTCTGCGTTTAGTTCGTAACGGATAGGGGAAGAAGAAAAGCTATCGGTTTTTGCTGGAAAAAGTTTAATAAAGGCGTAAAAAATTATGATCTAAAGGGGTTTTTTAAGGAATTTGCAAAATCCTCTAAAAACAGTCCCGAACAAATCGCTCTAGCTGAAAAAGTATAAGAGATATCAAATAATTATTTCACTGTGAGTATCAGCAGGCTTTTGAGGACTATGTTGCTCATTTTTATGTTTGTACAAAAATCGGTGTAGGCACAGCGACGATGTAAAAAAGTGGATCATGTGGAACAATGCAGCTCTAAAGCATTTTCAGGATTTTGCACATTCGCTACTCCCGAACAAATTGTTCCTGCGGAAAAACCGTAACAGTTATCCACAAAATTCCTTTTTTGTGAGTGCCAGAAGGGTTGGGACATTCATATGTGAAAGTCTCATGCCTGTACATCAAACGGTTTAGGAGTAGCGACGATGCGAAAACGTGTGATGTTTTGGATTTTCAGACGTCATTTTTCAAAACCGCTCCATAGGAAATGAATGGGGGAGGTTTCGGGTTTGTGTCGCTCTGAGGTGATTTGCGAAAAATCTATAAATGCTACACCAATGAGGGTTACATTTCCTGAATCCAGACAAAAATTCCTACGTTTTGATGTATAATTTATGTGGATAGGTTGAAAATTGAGCGAGTGAGAAGAAGTTGTTCGGAGAAGAAGAATTTGTTGAATTTCTAGAGTGCGCACTCTATAACTGCCTCCTTGACGACCATAGCAACGCATGTTATTTGCTGAATTTCTTGAAAAGCCAAAATTATTTTAAGGAGGTACTATATGAAAATGGTAAAAGATATGAAAAAGCTGAAATAGACCATAATAGCTGAAAGATATCACTACATTTTAAAAGTTGAATGGCGTTTCTAGCTGAAAGTAGGCTGAAGCAGTAAGCTGTCAAAAAGCAGCTGAAATGAGCGGAATTTTAGTGAATTACATTCATTTCCTATGGGAGAAAAAAAGCTGAAAATTTGCAGAAAAAGCTGAATATTTTAAAAAGTTGAAGAGTTAAAAGTACAAAAAGACATAGCCATCCATTCCAGAAGAAGCTGAATAGTTTAAAAGTTGAATGGTTGAAATCGGAGAAAAATTGTAGGAGGAGAAGCGAAGCAAAGTTTAAACAGTAAAAACGCATTTGGAAGAATAAACAGGAATAATAATAACTAGAAAAATTTGCATTTCCTGCGAAAATGCACTGTGAATGCAGATAGCTGAATGATTAAGCAAAAGATGCAGAAGATCTTTGAAGAAGAGAAAAAATAGCTGAAAAGCATTGAAGAAGTTGAAAAAGTTGAAGAAGTTGAAAAAGTTGAAGAATTTGAAAGAGTTGAAGAATTTGAACATGAAAGAACAATAGCTGAATGATTAGAAGAAGAAAAAACTGAGGGAAAGGCACCAAACATTTCCTAACTCATTCTAAACACTGAATCGTTTAACAAAGCAGAAGTAGAATTTCAAACTTGAATATACTGTAGCCATATGTGGGCCTGCATTTCTAGGGAGTATAAGGGGTTTCGCCCCCATTGAAAAGCATTGGATGTTTGACACCTCCTAACTTGGAGATGCTTTACGTGACGAGGCCCAAACTTATTGTGGAGCATTCTGTATAAAGGAGGTACAGACTCTGTAAAGCAGAAGTTTGTCCGAGCTTCCTAGAGCTACTTCCAATTAGCAACATGCTAACCATTAGCCGCTAACATGGTTGTGCTCAGGATCACCGGGTGATTGTACTCTGTCAGTTTGGTCCAAATCCTGTACTGGGAAGTGCCTCAAATAGGGGTGCCAATACTTAATGTCGCCAAACGTCACCAAAGTTCATGGGTCAGATTGGCCTCCTTTAGCAACTCAGCCTCACCACATCTGGGCCCAGAACTCAATATTTGACCAAAATGGTCAGTAGCGCCATTTCCCACAGGTGGGTGGTGCTGTATTGGCCAATTGGGTCGTGTCTGGGCATCATGCCAGGTCCTGTTGGAAGCAAAGGCCCAATAGGAAAGCATGTGAAATCCAAAATGGGACAGAAAAATGACACATAGCTGAAAGTCACTTGAAAATTTTAAAATGTCAAGAGGAAGTGACTGTGCGAATTTCAGATTCCTACATTAATCACAGCAACTGCGGTGAGCGTCGAAAGTTGCCATTCTATCTCAATTGATCCTCTCCCTCTGGCCCTCAGAGTTCCGTCGTCATGGAAACTCACTGACACACCTGCAGCGGCCAGTCTACCAAGTGCAGAGACTTTGCTCACAATAAGTCCCATTGGATTATAATGGAGAACTTTGCCCCGAACAACGCTTCATATCTCCTGATCCCTAAATGGTAGAGACGTAATTTTTTCTGCGTTTAGTTCGTAACGGATAGGGGAAGAAGAAAAGCTATCGTTTTTTGCTGGAAAAAGTTTAATAAAGGCGTAAAAAATTATGATCTAAAGGGATTTTTTAAGGAATTTGCCAAAATCCTCTAAAAACAGTCCCGAACAAATCGCTCTAGCTGAAAAAGTATAAGAGATATCAAAACAATTATTTCACTGTGAGTATCAGCAGGCTTTTGAGGACTATGTTGCTCATTTTTATGTTTGTACAAAAATCGGTGTAGGCACAGCGACGATGTAAAAAAGTGGATCATGTGGAACAATGCAGCTCTAAAGCATTTTCAGGATTTTGCACATTCGCTACTCCCGAACAAATTGTTCCTGCGGAAAAACCGTAACAGTTATCCACAAAATTCCTTTTTTGTGAGTGCCAGAAGGGTTGGGACATTCATATGTGAAAGTCTCATGCCTGTACATCAAACGGTTTAGGAGTAGCGACGATGCGAAAACGTGTGATGTTTTGGATTTTCAGACGTCATTTTTCAAAACCGCTCCATAGGAAATGAATGGGGGAGGTTTCGGGTTTGTGTCGCTCTGAGGTGATTTGCGAAAAATCTATAAATGCTACACCAATGAGGGTTACATTTCCTGAATCCAGACAAAAATTCCTACGTTTTGATGTATAATTTATGTGGATAGGTTGAAAATTGAGCGAGTGAGAAGAAGTTGTTCGGAGAAGAAGAATTTGTTGAATTTCTAGAGTGCGCACTCTATAACTGCCTCCTTGACGACCATAGCAACGCATGTTATTTGCTGAATTTCTTGAAAAGCCAAAATTATTTTAAGGAGGTACTATATGAAAATGGTAAAAGATATGAAAAAGCTGAAATAGACCATAATAGCTGAAAGATATCACTACATTTTAAAAGTTGAATGGCGTTTCTAGCTGAAAGTAGGCTGAAGCAGTAAGCTGTCAAAAAGCAGCTGAAATGAGCGGAATTTTAGTGAATTACATTCATTTCCTATGGGAGAAAAAAAGCTGAAAATTTGCAGAAAAAGCTGAATATTTTAAAAAGTTGAAGAGTTAAAAGTACAAAAAGACATAGCCATCCATTCCAGAAGAAGCTGAATAGTTTAAAAGTTGAATGGTTGAAATCGGAGAAAAATTGTAGGAGGAGAAGCGAAGCAAAGTTTAAACAGTAAAAACGCATTTGGAAGAATAAACAGGAATAATAACTAGAAAAATTTGCATTTCCTGCGAAAATGCACTGTGAATGCAGATAGCTGAATGATTAAGCAAAAGATGCAGAAGATCTTTGAAGAAGAGAAAAAATAGCTGAAAAGCATTGAAGAAGTTGAAAAAGTTGAAGAAGTTGAAAAAGTTGAAGAATTTGAAAGAGTTGAAGAATTTGAACATGAAAGAACAATAGCTGAATGATTAGAAGAAGAAAAAACTGAGGGAAAGGCACCAAACATTTCCTAACTCATTCTAAACACTGAATCGTTTAACAAAGCAGAAGTAGAATTTCAAACTTGAATATACTGTAGCCATATGTGGGCCTGCATTTCTAGGGAGTATAAGGGGTTTCGCCCCCATTGAAAAGCATTGGATGTTTGACACCTCCTAACTTGGAGATGCTTTACGTGACGAGGCCCAAACTTATTGTGGAGCATTCTGTATAAAGGAGGTACAGACTCTGTAAAGCAGAAGTTTGTCCGAGCTTCCTAGAGCTACTTCCAATTAGCAACATGCTAACCATTAGCCGCTAACATGGTTGTGCTCAGGATCACCGGGTGATTGTACTCTGTCAGTTTGGTCCAAATCCTGTACTGGGAAGTGCCTCAAATAGGGGTGCCAATACTTAATGTCGCCAAACGTCACCAAAGTTCATGGGTCAGATTGGCCTCCTTTAGCAACTCAGCCTCACCACATCTGGGCCCAGAACTCAATATTTGACCAAAATGGTCAGTAGCGCCATTTCCCACAGGTGGGTGGTGCTGTATTGGCCAATTGGGTCGTGTCTGGGCATCATGCCAGGTCCTGTTGGAAGCAAAGGCCCAATAGGAAAGCATGTGAAATCCAAAATGGGACAGAAAAATGACACATAGCTGAAAGTCACTTGAAAATTTTAAAATGTCAAGAGGAAGTGACTGTGCGAATTTCAGATTCCTACATTAATCACAGCAACTGCGGTGAGCGTCGAAAGTTGCCATTCTATCTCAATTGATCCTCTCCCTCTGGCCCTCAGAGTTCCGTCGTCATGGAAACTCACTGACACACCTGCAGCGGCCAGTCTACCAAGTGCAGAGACTTTGCTCACAATAAGTCCCATTGGATTATAATGGAGAACTTTGCCCCGAACAACGCTTCATATCTCCTGATCCCTAAATGGTAGAGACGTAATTTTTTCTGCGTTTAGTTCGTAACGGATAGGGGAAGAAGAAAAGCTATCGTTTTTTGCTGGAAAAAGTTTAATAAAGGCGTAAAAAATTATGATCTAAAGGGGTTTTTTAAGGAATTTCCAAAATCCTCTAAAAACAGTCCCGAACAAATCGCTCTAGCTGAAAAAGTATAAGAGATATCAAAACAATTATTTCACTGTGAGTATCAGCAGGCTTTTGAGGACTATGTTGCTCATTTTTATGTTTGTACAAAAATCGGTGTAGGCACAGCGACGATGTAAAAAAGTGGATCATGTGGAACAATGCAGCTCTAAAGCATTTTCAGGATTTTGCACATTCGCTACTCCCGAACAAATTGTTCCTGCGGAAAAACCGTAACAGTTATCCACAAAATTCCTTTTTTGTGAGTGCCAGAAGGGTTGGGACATTCATATGTGAAAGTCTCATGCCTGTACATCAAACGGTTTAGGAGTAGCGACGATGCGAAAACGTGTGATGTTTTGGATTTTCAGACGTCATTTTTCAAAACCGCTCCATAGGAAATGAATGGGGGAGGTTTCGGGTTTGTGTCGCTCTGAGGTGATTTGCGAAAAATCTATAAATGCTACACCAATGAGGGTTACATTTCCTGAATCCAGACAAAAATTCCTACGTTTTGATGTATAATTTATGTGGATAGGTTGAAAATTGAGCGAGTGAGAAGAAGTTGTTCGGAGAAGAAGAATTTGTTGAATTTCTAGAGTGCGCACTCTATAACTGCCTCCTTGACGACCATAGCAACGCATGTTATTTGCTGAATTTCTTGAAAAGCCAAAATTATTTTAAGGAGGTACTATATGAAAATGGTAAAAGATATGAAAAAGCTGAAATAGACCATAATAGCTGAAAGATATCACTACATTTTAAAAGTTGAATGGCGTTTCTAGCTGAAAGTAGGCTGAAGCAGTAAGCTGTCAAAAAGCAGCTGAAATGAGCGGAATTTTAGTGAATTACATTCATTTCCTATGGGAGAAAAAAAGCTGAAAATTTGCAGAAAAAGCTGAATATTTTAAAAAGTTGAAGAGTTAAAAGTACAAAAAGACATAGCCATCCATTCCAGAAGAAGCTGAATAGTTTAAAAGTTGAATGGTTGAAATCGGAGAAAAATTGTAGGAGGAGAAGCGAAGCAAAGTTTAAACAGTAAAAACGCATTAGGAAGAATAAACAGGAAGAATAATAAGAATAAAGAATAAAGAGAAACAGGATCTCAAGAACTGTGAATGCCTACTGCATTCACAGTAACTAGAAAAATTTGCATTTCCTGCGAAAATGCACTGTGAATGCAGATAGCTGAATGATTAAGCAAAAGATGCAGAAGATCTTTGAAGAAGAGAAAAAATAGCTGAAAAGCATTGAAGAAGTTGAAAAAGTTGAAGAAGTTGAAAAAGTTGAAGAATTTGAAAGAGTTGAAGAATTTGAACATGAAAGAACAATAGCTGAATGATTAGAAGAAGAAAAAACTGAGGGAAAGGCACCAAACATTTCCTAACTCATTCTAAACACTGAATCGTTTAACAAAGCAGAAGTAGAATTTCAAACTTGAATATACTGTAGCCATATGTGGGCCTGCATTTCTAGGGAGTATAAGGGGTTTCGCCCCCATTGAAAAGCATTGGATGTTTGACACCTCCTAACTTGGAGATGCTTTACGTGACGAGGCCCAAACTTATTGTGGAGCATTCTGTATAAAGGAGGTACAGACTCTGTAAAGCAGAAGTTTGTCCGAGCTTCCTAGAGCTACTTCCAATTAGCAACATGCTAACCATTAGCCGCTAACATGGTTGTGCTCAGGATCACCGGGTGATTGTACTCTGTCAGTTTGGTCCAAATCCTGTACTGGGAAGTGCCTCAAATAGGGGTGCCAATACTTAATGTCGCCAAACGTCACCAAAGTTCATGGGTCAGATTGGCCTCCTTTAGCAACTCAGCCTCACCACATCTGGGCCCAGAACTCAATATTTGACCAAAATGGTCAGTAGCGCCATTTCCCACAGGTGGGTGGTGCTGTATTGGCCAATTGGGTCGTGTCTGGGCATCATGCCAGGTCCTGTTGGAAGCAAAGGCCCAATAGGAAAGCATGTGAAATCCAAAATGGGACAGAAAAATGACACATAGCTGAAAGTCACTTGAAAATTTTAAAATGTCAAGAGGAAGTGACTGTGCGAATTTCAGATTCCTACATTAATCACAGCAACTGCGGTGAGCGTCGAAAGTTGCCATTCTATCTCAATTGATCCTCTCCCTCTGGCCCTCAGAGTTCCGTCGTCATGGAAACTCACTGACACACCTGCAGCGGCCAGTCTACCAAGTGCAGAGACTTTGCTCACAATAAGTCCCATTGGATTATAATGGAGAACTTTGCCCCGAACAACGCTTCATATCTCCTGATCCCTAAATGGTAGAGACGTAATTTTTTCTGCGTTTAGTTCGTAACGGATAGGGGAAGAAGAAAAGCTATCGTTTTTTGCTGGAAAAAGTTTAATAAAGGCGTAAAAAATTATGATCTAAAGGGGTTTTTTAAGGAATTTGCAAAATCCTCTAAAAACAGTCCCGAACAAATCGCTCTAGCTGAAAAAGTATAAGAGATATCAAAACAATTATTTCACTGTGAGTATCAGCAGGCTTTTGAGGACTATGTTGCTCATTTTTATGTTTGTACAAAAATCGGTGTAGGCACAGCGACGATGTAAAAAAGTGGATCATGTGGAACAATGCAGCTCTAAAGCATTTTCAGGATTTTGCACATTCGCTACTCCCGAACAAATTGTTCCTGCGGAAAAACCGTAACAGTTATCCACAAAATTCCTTTTTTGTGAGTGCCAGAAGGGTTGGGACATTCATATGTGAAAGTCTCATGCCTGTACATCAAACGGTTTAGGAGTAGCGACGATGCGAAAACGTGTGATGTTTTGGATTTTCAGACGTCATTTTTCAAAACCGCTCCATAGGAAATGAATGGGGGAGGTTTCGGGTTTGTGTCGCTCTGAGGTGATTTGCGAAAAATCTATAAATGCTACACCAATGAGGGTTACATTTCCTGAATCCAGACAAAAATTCCTACGTTTTGATGTATAATTTATGTGGATAGGTTGAAAATTGAGCGAGTGAGAAGAAGTTGTTCGGAGAATGAAGAATTTGTTGAATTTCTAGAGTGCGCACTCTATAACTGCCTCCTTGACGACCATAGCAACGCATGTTATTTGCTGAATTTCTTGAAAAGCCAAAATTATTTTAAGGAGGTACTATATGAAAATGGTAAAAGATATGAAAAAGCTGAAATAGACCATAATAGCTGAAAGATATCACTACATTTTAAAAGTTGAATGGCGTTTCTAGCTGAAAGTAGGCTGAAGCAGTAAGCTGTCAAAAAGCAGCTGAAATGAGCGGAATTTTAGTGAATTACATTCATTTCCTATGGGAGAAAAAAAGCTGAAAATTTGCAGAAAAAGCTGAATATTTTAAAAAGTTGAAGAGTTAAAAGTACAAAAAGACATAGCCATCCATTCCAGAAGAAGCTGAATAGTTTAAAAGTTGAATGGTTGAAATCGGAGAAAAATTGTAGGAGGAGAAGCGAAGCAAAGTTTAAACAGTAAAAACGCATTTGGAAGAATAAACAGGAATAATAATAACTAGAAAAATTTGCATTTCCTGCGAAAATGCACTGTGAATGCAGATAGCTGAATGATTAAGCAAAAGATGCAGAAGATCTTTGAAGAAGAGAAAAAATAGCTGAAAAGCATTGAAGAAGTTGAAAAAGTTGAAGAAGTTGAAAAAGTTGAAGAATTTGAAAGAGTTGAAGAATTTGAACATGAAAGAACAATAGCTGAATGATTAGAAGAAGAAAAAACTGAGGGAAAGGCACCAAACATTTCCTAACTCATTCTAAACACTGAATCGTTTAACAAAGCAGAAGTAGAATTTCAAACTTGAATATACTGTAGCCATATGTGGGCCTGCATTTCTAGGGAGTATAAGGGGTTTCGCCCCCATTGAAAAGCATTGGATGTTTGACACCTCCTAACTTGGAGATGCTTTACGTGACGAGGCCCAAACTTATTGTGGAGCATTCTGTATAAAGGAGGTACAGACTCTGTAAAGCAGAAGTTTGTCCGAGCTTCCTAGAGCTACTTCCAATTAGCAACATGCTAACCATTAGCCGCTAACATGGTTGTGCTCAGGATCACCGGGTGATTGTACTCTGTCAGTTTGGTCCAAATCCTGTACTGGGAAGTGCCTCAAATAGGGGTGCCAATACTTAATGTCGCCAAACGTCACCAAAGTTCATGGGTCAGATTGGCCTCCTTTAGCAACTCAGCCTCACCACATCTGGGCCCAGAACTCAATATTTGACCAAAATGGTCAGTAGCGCCATTTCCCACAGGTGGGTGGTGCTGTATTGGCCAATTGGGTCGTGTCTGGGCATCATGCCAGGTCCTGTTGGAAGCAAAGGCCCAATAGGAAAGCATGTGAAATCCAAAATGGGACAGAAAAATGACACATAGCTGAAAGTCACTTGAAAATTTTAAAATGTCAAGAGGAAGTGACTGTGCGAATTTCAGATTCCTACATTAATCACAGCAACTGCGGTGAGCGTCGAAAGTTGCCATTCTATCTCAATTGATCCTCTCCCTCTGGCCCTCAGAGTTCCGTCGTCATGGAAACTCACTGACACACCTGCAGCGGCCAGTCTACCAAGTGCAGAGACTTTGCTCACAATAAGTCCCATTGGATTATAATGGAGAACTTTGCCCCGAACAACGCTTCATATCTCCTGATCCCTAAATGGTAGAGACGTAATTTTTTCTGCGTTTAGTTCGTAACGGATAGGGGAAGAAGAAAAGCTATCGTTTTTTGCTGGAAAAAGTTTAATAAAGGCGTAAAAAATTATGATCTAAAGGGTTTTTTAAGGAATTTGCCAAAATCCTCTAAAAACAGTCCCGAACAAATCGCTCTAGCTGAAAAAGTATAAGAGATATCAAAACAATTATTTCACTGTGAGTATCAGCAGGCTTTTGAGGACTATGTTGCTCATTTTTATGTTTGTACAAAAATCGGTGTAGGCACAGCGACGATGTAAAAAAGTGGATCATGTGGAACAATGCAGCTCTAAAGCATTTTCAGGATTTTGCACATTCGCTACTCCCGAACAAATTGTTCCTGCGGAAAAACCGTAACAGTTATCCACAAAATTCCTTTTTTGTGAGTGCCAGAAGGGTTGGGACATTCATATGTGAAAGTCTCATGCCTGTACATCAAACGGTTTAGGAGTAGCGACGATGCGAAAACGTGTGATGTTTTGGATTTTCAGACGTCATTTTTCAAAACCGCTCCATAGGAAATGAATGGGGGAGGTTTCGGGTTTGTGTCGCTCTGAGGTGATTTGCGAAAAATCTATAAATGCTACACCAATGAGGGTTACATTTCCTGAATCCAGACAAAAATTCCTACGTTTTGATGTATAATTTATGTGGATAGGTTGAAAATTGAGCGAGTGAGAAGAAGTTGTTCGGAGAAGAAGAATTTGTTGAATTTCTAGAGTGCGCACTCTATAACTGCCTCCTTGACGACCATAGCAACGCATGTTATTTGCTGAATTTCTTGAAAAGCCAAAATTATTTTAAGGAGGTACTATATGAAAATGGTAAAAGATATGAAAAAGCTGAAATAGACCATAATAGCTGAAAGATATCACTACATTTTAAAAGTTGAATGGCGTTTCTAGCTGAAAGTAGGCTGAAGCAGTAAGCTGTCAAAAAGCAGCTGAAATGAGCGGAATTTTAGTGAATTACATTCATTTCCTATGGGAGAAAAAAAGCTGAAAATTTGCAGAAAAAGCTGAATATTTTAAAAAGTTGAAGAGTTAAAAGTACAAAAAGACATAGCCATCCATTCCAGAAGAAGCTGAATAGTTTAAAAGTTGAATGGTTGAAATCGGAGAAAAATTGTAGGAGGAGAAGCGAATCAAAGTTTAAACAGTAAAAACGCATTTGGAAGAATAACCCATAAGAACTAGAAAAATTTGCATTTCCTGCGAAAATGCACTGTGAATGCAGATAGCTGAATGATTAAGCAAAAGATGCAGAAGATCTTTGAAGAAGAGAAAAAATAGCTGAAAAGCATTGAAGAAGTTGAAAAAGTTGAAGAAGTTGAAAAAGTTGAAGAATTTGAAAGAGTTAAAGGATTTGAACATGAAAGAACAATAGCTGAATGATTAGAAGAAGAAAAAACTGAGGGAAAGGCACCAAACATTTACTAACTCATTCTAAACACTGAATCGTTTAACAAAGCAGAAGTAGAATTTCAAACTTGAATATACTGTAGCCATATGTGGGCCTGCATTTCTAGGGAGTATAAGGGGTTTCGCCCCCATTGAAAAGCATTGGATGTTTGACACCTCCTAACTTGGAGATGCTTTACGTGACGAGGCCCAAACTTATTGTGGAGCATTCTGTATAAAGGAGGTACAGACTCTGTAAAGCAGAAGTTTGTCCGAGCTTCCTAGAGCTACTTCCAATTAGCAACATGCTAACCATTAGCCGCTAACATGGTTGTGCTCAGGATCACCGGGTGATTGTACTCTGTCAGTTTGGTCCAAATCCTGTACTGGGAAGTGCCTCAAATAGGGGTGCCAATACTTAATGTCGCCAAACGTCACCAAAGTTCATGGGTCAGATTGGCCTCCTTTAGCAACTCAGCCTCACCACATCTGGGCCCAGAACTCAATATTTGACCAAAATGGTCAGTAGCGCCATTTCCCACAGGTGGGTGGTGCTGTATTGGCCAATTGGGTCGTGTCTGGGCATCATGCCAGGTCCTGTTGGAAGCAAAGGCCCAATAGGAAAGCATGTGAAATCCAAAATGGGACAGAAAAATGACACATAGCTGAAAGTCACTTGAAAATTTTAAAATGTCAAGAGGAAGTGACTGTGCGAATTTCAGATTCCTACATTAATCACAGCAACTGCGGTGAGCGTCGAAAGTTGCCATTCTATCTCAATTGATCCTCTCCCTCTGGCCCTCAGAGTTCCGTCGTCATGGAAACTCACTGACACACCTGCAGCGGCCAGTCTACCAAGTGCAGAGACTTTGCTCACAATAAGTCCCATTGGATTATAATGGAGAACTTTGCCCCGAACAACGCTTCATATCTCCTGATCCCTAAATGGTAGAGACGTAATTTTTTCTGCGTTTAGTTCGTAACGGATAGGGGAAGAAGAAAAGCTATCGGTTTTTTGCTGGAAAAAGTTTAATAAAGGCGTAAAAAATTATGATCTAAAGGGTTTTTTTAAGGAATTTGCAAAATCCTCTAAAAACAGTCCCGAACAAATCGCTCTAGCTGAAAAAGTATAAGAGATATCAAAACAATTATTTCACTGTGAGTATCAGCAGGCTTTTGAGGACTATGTTGCTCATTTTTATGTTTGTACAAAAATCGGTGTAGGCACAGCGACGATGTAAAAAAGTGGATCATTTGGGGTGAATGGAGGTCCAAAGCGTCTTCAGGATTTTGCAAATTCGCTACTCCCGAACAAATTGTTCCTGCGGAAAAACCGTAACAGTTATCCACAAAATTCCTTTTTTGTGAGTGCCAGAAGGGTTGGGACATTCATATGTGAAAGTCTCATGCCTGTACATCAAACGGTTTAGGAGTAGCGACGATGCTGAAAACGTGTGATGTTTTGGATTTTCAGACGTCATTTTTCAAAACCGCTCCATAGGAAATGAATGGGGGAGGTTTCGGGTTTGTGTCGCTCTGAGGTGATTTGCGAAAAATCTATAAATGCTACACCAATGAGGGTTACATTTCCTGAATCCAGACAAAAATTCCTACGTTTTGATGTATAATTTATGTGGATAGGTTGAAAATTGAGCGAGTGAGAAGAAGTTGTTCGGAGAAGAAGAATTTGTTGAATTTCTAGAGTGCGCACTCTATAACTGCCTCCTTGACGACCATAGCAACGCATGTTATTTGCTGAATTTCTTGAAAAGCCAAAATTATTTTAAGGAGGTACTATATGAAAATGGTAAAAGATATGAAAAAGCTGAAATAGACCATAATAGCTGAAAGATATCACTACATTTTAAAAGTTGAATGACGTTTCTAGCTGAAAGTAGGCTGAAGCAGTAAGCTGTCAAAAAGCAGCTGAAATGAGCGGAATTTTAGTGAATTACATTCATTTCCTATGGGAGAAAAAAAGCTGAAAATTTGCAGAAAAAGCTGAATATTTTAAAAAGTTGAAGAGTTAAAAGTACAAAAAGACATAGCCATCCATTCCAGAAGGAGCTGAATAGTTTAAAAGTTGAATTGTTGAAATCGGAGAAAAATTGTAGGAGGAGAAGCGAAGCAAAGTTTAAACAGTAAAAACGCATTTGGAAGAATAAACGGGAATAATAAAGAATAAAGAGAAACAGGATCTCAAGAACTGTGAATGCCTACTGCATTCACAGTAATAAAGAGAAACAGGATCTCAAGAACTGTGAATGCCTACTGCATTCACAGTAACTAGAAAAATTTGCATTTCCTGCGAAAATGCACTGTGAATGCAGATAGCTGAATGATTAAGCAAAAGATGCAGAAGATCTTTGAAGAAGAGAAAAAATAGCTGAAAAGCATTGAAGAAGTTGAAAAAGTTGAAGAAGTTGAAAAAGTTGAAGAATTTGAAAGAGTTGAAGAATTTGAACATGAAAGAACAATAGCTGAATGATTAGAAGAAGAAAAAACTGAGGGAAAGGCACCAAACATTTCCTAACTCATTCTAAACACTGAATCGTTTAACAAAGCAGAAGTAGAATTTCAAACTTGAATATACTGTAGCCATATGTGGGCCTGCATTTCTAGGGAGTATAAGGGGTTTCGCCCCCATTGAAAAGCATTGGATGTTTGACACCTCCTAACTTGGAGATGCTTTACGTGACGAGGCCCAAACTTATTGTGGAGCATTCTGTATAAAGGAGGTACAGACTCTGTAAAGCAGAAGTTTGTCCGAGCTTCCTAGAGCTACTTCCAATTAGCAACATGCTAACCATTAGCCGCTAACATGGTTGTGCTCAGGATCACCGGGTGATTGTACTCTGTCAGTTTGGTCCAAATCCTGTACTGGGAAGTGCCTCAAATAGGGGTGCCAATACTTAATGTCAGCCAAACGTCACCAAAGTTCATGGGTCAGATTGGCCTCCTTTAGCAACTCAGCCTCACCACATCTGGGCCCAGAACTCAACTATTTGACCAAAATGGTCAGTAGCGCCATTTCCCACAGGTGGGTGGTGCTGTATTGGCCAATTGGGTCGTGTCTGGGCATCATGCCAGGTCCTGTTGGAAGCAAAGGCCCAATAGGAAAGCATGTGAAATCCAAAATGGGACAGAAAAATGACACATAGCTGAAAGTCACTTGAAAATTTTAAATGTCAAGAGGAAGTGACTGTGCGAATTTCAGATTCCTACATTAATCACAGCAACTGCGGTGAGCGTCGAAAGTTGCCATTCTATCTCAATTGATCCTCTCCCTCTGGCCCTCAGAGTTCCGTCGTCATGGAAACTCACTGACACACCTGCAGCGGCCAGTCTACCGAAGTGCAGAGACTTTGCTCACAATAAGTCCCATTGGATTATAATGGAGAACTTTGCCCCGAACAACGCTTCATATCTCCTGATCCCTAAATGGTAGAGACGTAATTTTTTCTGCGTTTAGTTCGTAACGGATAGGGGAAGAAGAAAAGCTATCGTTTTTTGCTGGAAAAAGTTTAATAAAGGCGTAAAAAATTATGATCTAAAGGGTTTTTTTAAGGAATTTCCAAAATCCTCTAAAAACAGTCCCGAACAAATCGCTCTAGCTGAAAAAGTATAAGAGATATCAAAACAATTATTTCACTGTGAGTATCAGCAGGCTTTTGAGGACTATGTTGCTCATTTTAATGTTTGTACAAAAATCGGTGTAGGCACAGCGACGATGTAAAAAAGTGGATCATTTGGGGTGAATGGAGGTCCAAAGCGTCTTCAGGATTTTGCAAATTCGCTACTCCCGAACAAATTGTTCCTGCGGAAAAACCGTAACAGTTATCCACAAAATTCCTTTTTTGTGAGTGCCAGAAGGGTTGGGACATTCATATGTGAAAGTCTCATGCCTGTACATCAAACGGTTTAGGAGTAGCGACGATGCGAAAACGTGTGATGTTTTGGATTTTCAGACGTCATTTTTCAAAACCGCTCCATAGGAAATGAATGGGGGAGGTTTCGGGTTTGTGTCGCTCTGAGGTGATTTGCGAAAAATCTATAAATGCTACACCAATGACGGTTACATTTCCTGAATCCAGACAAAAATTCCTACGTTTTGATGTATAATTTATGTGGATAGGTTGAAAATTGAGCGAGTGAGAAGAAGTTGTTCGGAGAAGAAGAATTTGTTGAATTTCTAGAGTGCGCACTCTATAACTGCCTCCTTGACGACCATAGCAACGCATGTTATTTGCTGAATTTCTTGAAAAGCCAAAATTATTTTAAGGAGGTACTATATGAAAATGGTAAAAGATATGAAAAAGCTGAAATAGACCATAATAGCTGAAAGATATCACTACATTTTAAAAGTTGAATGGCGTTTCTAGCTGAAAGTAGGCTGAAGCAGTAAGCTGTCAAAAAGCAGCTGAAATGAGCGGAATTTTAGTGAATTACATTAATTTCCTATGGGAGAAAAAAAAGCTGAAAATGTGCAGAAAAAGCTGAATATTTTAAAAAGTTGAAGAGTTAAAAGTACAAAAAGACATAGCCATCCATTCCAGAAGAAGCTGAATAGTTTAAAAGTTGAATGGTTGAAATCGGAGAAAAACTGTAGGAGGAGAAGCGAAGCAAAGTTTAAACAGTAAAAAGGCGGAAGAGGATCTCAAGAACTGTGAATGCCTACTGCATTCACAGTAATAATAATAATAATAAAGAATAAAGAGAAACAGGATCTCAAGAACTGTGAATGCCTACTGCATTCACAGTAATAAAGAGAAACAGGATCTCAAGAACTGTGAATGCAGTAGGCATTCACAGTAATAATAAAGAATAAAGAGAAACAGGATCTCAAGAACTGTGAATGCCTACTGCATTCACAGTAATAAAGAGAAACAGGATCTCAAGAACTGTGAATGCCTACTGCATTCACAGTAATAATAAAGAATAAAGAGAAACAGGATCTCAAGAACTGTGAATGCCTACTGCATTCACAGTAATAAAAAAGAAAAGGTTCTGAAACCTATTCTGGTATTTGTTGTCTATGCATCACTCCATGCTAAGTTACATTTTTTTTCTGAATGCTTAAACACAACCCTTGATTCTTATAGCAAAATTTCTAAAACTATTAATACTTATAGCAAATCCACTCACTGAGTTCACAAAACTAAAAGAACAAACACTGCTTTGCACTCAATTTGCAATTTTGTAACACACACTTTGCACAACTGTAGGCACAATTCACCGCACAGCACTCTTTGTGGAACTGTAAACACAACTCAATGAAGCACTAAACAGATGCTGAAAACAGTACTGGTATTTCGCACGGCAAAAGTGAGGGGGCGGGGGGTGGCGCAAAACTCAATCTTGCCTAGGGCAACCAAAGGGCTAGAACCGGCCGTGTGTGTGTGTGTGTGTGTTTGTGCTGTGTTCTGGGTTCATCCAAGACAAATCATGACAGAACGAACCAGTCAAAGGATGAACTCAAACAGAGCTTGGTGCAGGAGCTGGAAGCACTCTGGATTGGTCTCCTCAGGGTCGCTGTTGCGACGCCCACCTCTGGTTCGTCAAGCCTGGGTCGCTGTGCTGCGACGCCTCGTCTCTGTTTCGTCTCGCCAGGATCGCTGTTGCAACGCCCGCCTCTTGTTCGTCTCGCCTGGGTCGGTTTTTTTGCGACCCCTCGCTGCTGGTTCGTCTCGCCTGGGTCGCTGTACAAAGACGCCTCACCCCTGGTTCGTCTCGCCGGAATCGCTGTTCGCAATGCCCCGCCTCTGGTTCGTCTCCCCGGGGTCGCTGTTGCGACGCCCGCCTCTGGTTCGTCTGGTTCCGGCGCTCTCAAAGGTTCAGGCGCTCTCAAGGTTTCTGTGCTTACAGAGGGTCCTGCGCTCATGGGTTCCGACACCTTCCCTGCGTCCACTTGGTTCCTGCGCCGACAAGGTATCCTGCGCTCCTGAGTTTCTGCGCCCGTGAGGTTCTTGCACCCGATGGGTTCCAGCTTTTGTTTTGTCAATAAATTCTGGAAACCAGCTCTGTGTGTGTGTGTGCTGTGTTCTGGGTTCATCCAAGACAAATCATGACACATACTATGTGCAATAATTGCATAAACTTGAAGTTTATGCATTTCTAGTGCTTTTGCAATGATAATAGTTTTCTCCCCGTAACTCAGCATTGAGAACACTATTTAAAACAAAGCCAAGAACAATTAAAACCGCAAGCGGTGATGATCGGCCCTCGCAGCAAAGCGCCGCTCTGGCCTATTGGCCAGCGCTGGGATTTGCGCACCGCCGGCCGGCCGCCACCGCAGATGCTGTCACGCATTTTGCCCGCCCGTCCACTGGGCGATTCACACGAACGTGTTCGGCAGCGCTCCCCCACGACTCACAAAAAATCTGGTGCAGATCGCTCGATGCAGCGAGGAGATACAGCCATTGAATAATGATAATGCATTTGGCCACCGGACCGGACTAAATCGTTCGGCGGGCCGAATTCGGCCCGTGGGCCGTAGCTTTGACACCCGTGGTTTATACATTAGTATACCAATTTAATCAAAGGTATCTTACTAGCTGTTAATCCAGCTTAATGTGAAAAGTTAACAAAACCATTTTAGTTTTTTAAAGTTACTTGCTATTTCATGTGTTTAAGGGTTTTGTTTCTTGCATTAAGACAGCTTTTATGAAAGTTTAACATCTAAATTGGTGGATACACACCCAAAAGTAATGTAAAAGTAACACTTTAGCAATTGGACTATTGCTAAAGGAACACTTTAGCAATATCACGGGGGGTAGCAGCTTTATAAAGGAGGCCCAGATGTCCCTCTCCCCAGCCACTTGGGCCAGCTTCTCTGGGGGAATCCCAAGGCGTTCGCAGGCCTCCTCCCGGTGGGACGTGCCCAGAACACCTCACCAGGGAGGCGTCCAGGAGGCATCCTAACCAGATGCACAAGCCACCTCAACTGGCTCCTCTCGGCGTGAAGGAGCAGTGGCTCTACTCTGAGTACTCCCCGAATGACTGAGCTCCTCACCTTATCTCTAAGGGAGAGCCCAGACACACTACGGAGAAAACTCATTTCAGCCGCTTGTATCCGGGATCTCGTTCTTTCGGTCACGACCCAAAGCTCGTGACCATAGATGAGGGTAGGAACGTAGATCGACCGGTAAATCGAGAGCTTCGCCTTTTGGCTCAGCTCTCTCTTCACCACAACGGACCGGTACAGCGCCCGCTTCACAGCAGACGCCGCACCAATCCGCCTGTCGATCTCCCGCTCCATCTTCCCCTCATTCGTGAACAAGACCCCAAGATACTTGAACTTCTCCACTAGAAGCTGGCTCTTTGGACTTTCCTTTTTTAAACAGCTTATAACTAGAGTGGCTCATGTTACCCTGAGCTACCTCTATAGTTATGCTGCTATAGGTTTAGGCTACTGCAGGACATCAGGGTCTATTGTTCTTCAATTTTGAATGACTGTTGTAATTTCAGCTTTTAACTTTTTGATTTTTCTTTTTTCTTCATAGTAGGTACACCTGGTCTGGCGTTCTGTTAGCTGTGGCATCATCCGGGGAAGACAGATCACCCGCTATTACCATCTAATGTAGAACTTCTGTGCTTTTTTGTCTGTCTTGTTGTGTCTCTGCTCTGTCTTCTGTAACCCCCAGTCTGTCGAGGCAGATGACCGTTCATATTGAGCCTGGTTCTGCTGGAGGTTTTTCCTTCCCGTTAATGGGGAGTTTTTTTCCCGCTGTTGCTTCATGCTTGCTCAGTAGGTAGGATTGCTGCAAAGCCATGGACAATGCAGACGACTCTCCCCATGGCTCTACGCTTCTTCAAGAGAGAGTGCTACTTGTCAAGACTTTGATGCAATGAACTGGTTCCCTTATATAGGAATTTTTTGACCAATGTGTATAATCTGACCCAATCTGTATAATCTGATTGATTTTGACATTGTAAAGTGCCTTGAGATGACATATTTCATGAATTGGCGCTATATAAATAACATTGAATTGAATCATCTCTTTAGACCAAGTAAACTATCACATTTTATGAGACAGTTATCTCATTTTAAAGATATAATCATCTAACGTTATTACTCTTAGCAAGTTAAAGCTCCATAAAAATTTCAGCTCCGGCCTATTGGCCACCGCAGGGGTTCGCGCACCGCCAGCTGCCAGCCAAGGCAGAAGCTATCACGCATTTTCCCCGCCTGTCCACTGGGCAATACACACGAAGGCATTGAGCAGCGCTCCCCCACTACTCGCAAAAAATCTGGTGCAGATCAGTTGATGCAGAGATGCATTTGGCCACCGGAGGCAGTGGCGACCCACCAGCTTAAAATCTATGTATTGAGATCTTAAAAATGGTCTTATAGCTTAAAAGATCATCCTGTTTTGGTTGATTGTGTAGCCGAATAGAAGAGATGTTCTCAAAGCATTAAATAAGCCTTTTGACTTTTAAAACTGTTTTCCTTTTAAGGTAATTTGAAGTTACTTTTTATTAAATTTGTCAATATCCTATGGAAGTCTGGACATATGGCATCGGCGTTTCAGGTGACTTTGCCACGTCACCACGCCGCACTGCTACATGGAGTCCAGTTGGGCCTGGAATCTACAACACACTAACATGTCTTCTGTTTCTAAACACAGTCTCAAGTTGATTAGCTCAGAGGGGTAACATAGCAACTGTTAACAATAAAACATGACACTTCCTGTTGTCAGGGGGCATGGCCTAAGCAATGTCATCATTTGACCATTGGATATTTTAGGAGACCCGATGATGATCAATCGCAGAAAGTTTGGTGCCTCTGTGTGTGTCTATGTAGGAGATATAACAGTTTTATTTTTTGTGGCGAGTAGGTGAACTTTGACCCCTGCTAACGCCCCTTCAAAATGCTCATAAAACTCACCGTTTTGATAACTTTTAATGCCTTATGATCAGACTGACCGAGTTTCAAGCCGCTCGCTAAAAATCCCTAGGAGGAGTTCGATCAAATACCAATGCTGTAAACGTCAAAAATGGGGTCAAAATACGACCTTCAATCTAAAATGGCCAACTTCCTGTGATACTTGCACTATGACATTAATTGTAAATTCTGAGCGTCTTGTTGAGTTCTACAACTACACCAAATTTCATGTCTCTACGATGAAGTAAGTGAATAGCAAAGGGTCCTTTGAAAATTGCTAGGTGGCGCCGTTGAGGCATTAGGTCACGCCCACCAAAGTTTGTTATGGATTCCGGTTGGGGGCTAGATAAGGATGCATCCAAGTGAGTTTTAAGCAGCTCGGCCCAAAAATCTGGAATTCAGAGCCAAACGTATGGCAGCGGCGTTTGAGGTAACTTCGCCACACTGCCACGCTCCCCTGCTCCATCAAATCCACTTGGGGCTGGAATCCACAACACAACAACATGTCTTCTGTCTCTGGACACAGTTTCATATTGATTAGTTCAGAGGGGTAACATAGCGACCGTTTACAGCAAAACATGACACTTCCTGTTGTCAGGGGGCATGGCCTAAGCAATGTCATCATTTGACCATTGGATATTGTAGAAGACCCGATGATGATCAATCACAGAAAGTTTGGTGCCTCTGTGTGTTTCTGTGTAGGAGATAAAACAGTTTTATTTTTTGTGGCGAATAGGTGAACTTTGACCCCTGCTAACGCCCCTTCAAAATGCTCAAAAACTCACCGTTTTGATAACGTTTAATTGGCCATGCCTTATGATCACACTGACCGAGTTTCAAGCCGCTCACTCGAAATCCCTAGGAGGAGTTAGATCAAATACCAATGCTGTAAACGTCAAAAATGGTGTCAAAATCAGACATTCAGTCTAAAATGGCCAACTTCCTGTGATACTTGTACTATGACATTAATTGTAAATTCTGAGCGTCTTGGTGAGCTCTACAACTGTACCAAATCTCATGTCTCTACGATGAAGTAAGTGAATAGCAAAGGGTCCTTTGAAAATTGCTAGGTGGCGCTGTTGAGGCATTTTTCTTTTGATTTTTGTGACGACCTTAAAATACAAAATTTTTAAACAGTCTTCATGCATCTGCCAAGTTTGGTGAGTTTTTGAATATGATAAAGCCCCCAAAAAGGCCCCTCTTTAGGGTGGAAGATTAATAATAATAATAATTAAAACCGCAAGCGGTGATGAGCGGCCCTCGCAGCAAAGCGCCGCTCTGGCCTATTGGCCACCGCTGGGATTTGCGCACCGCCGGCCGCCCGCCACCGCAGATGCTGTCACGCATTTTGCCCGCCCGTCCACTGGGCGATTTACACGAACGTGTTCGGCAGCGCTCCCCCACGACTCACAAAAAATCTGGTGCAGATCGCTCGATGCAGCGAGGAGATACAGCCGTTGAATAATGATAATGCATTTGGCCATCGGACCGGACTAAATCGTTCGGCGGGCCGAATTCGGCCCGCGGGCCGTATCTTTGACAACCCTGGTTTAAACATTAGTATACCAATTTAATCAAAGGTATCTTACTAGCTGTTAATCCAGCTTAATGTGAAAAGTTAACAAAACCATTTTAGTTTTTTAAAGTTACTTGCTATTTCATGTGTCTAAGGGTTTTGTTTCTTGCATTAAGACAGCTTTTATGAAAGTTTAACATCTAAATTGGTGGATACACACCCAAAAGTAATGTAAAAGTAACACTTTAGCAATTGGACTATTGCTAAAGGAACACTTTAGCAATATCGCGGGGGTAGCAGCTTTATAAAGGAGGCCCAGACATTCCTCTCCCCAGCCACTTGGGCCAGCTTCTCTGGGGGAATCCCAAGGCGTTCGCAGGCCAGCCGAGAGACATAGTCCCTCCAGCGTGTCCTGGGTCTTCCCCTGGGCCTCCTCCCGGTGGGACGTGCCCAGAACACCTCACCAGGGAGGCATCCTAACCAGATGCACAAGCCACCTCAACTGGCTCCTCTCGACATGAAGAAGCAGTGGCTCTACTCTGAGTCCTCCCCAGATGACTGAGCTCCTCACCTTATCTCTAAGGGAGAGCTCACACACACTATGGAGAAAACTCATTTCGGGATCTTGTATCCGGGATCTCGTTCTTTCGGTCACAACCCAAAGCTCGTGACCATAGATGAGGGTAGGAACGTAGATCGACCGGTAAATCGAGAGCTTCGCCTTTTGGCTCAGCTCTCTCTTCACCACAACGGACCGGTACAGCGCTCGCTTCACAGCAGACGCTGCACCAATCCGCCTGTCGATCTCCCGCTCCATCTTCCCCTCATTCATGAACAAGACCCCAAGATACTTGAACTTCTCCACTAGAAGCTGGCTCTTTGGACTTTCCTTTTTTAAAAAGCTTATAGTTAGAGTGGCTCATGTTACCCTGAGCTACCTCTATAGTTATGCTGCTATACGTTTAGGCTACTGCAGGACATCAGGGTCTATTGTTCTTCAATTTTGAATGACTGTTGTCATTTCAGCTTTTAACTTTTTGATTTTTCTTTTTTCTTCATAGTAGGTACACCTGGTCCGGCGTTCTGTTAGCTGTGGCATCATCCAGGGAAGACAGATCACCCGCTACTACCATCTAATGTAGAACTTCTGTGCTTTTTTGTCTGTCTTGTTGTGTCTCTGCTCTGTCTTCTGTAACCCCCAGTCTGTCGAGGCAGATGACCGTTCATACTGAGCCCGGTTCTGCTGGAGGTTTTCCTTCCCGTTAATGGGGAGTTTTTTTCCCCGCTGTTGCTTCATGCTTGCTCAGTAGGTAGGATTGCTGCAAAGCCATGGACAATGTAGACGACTCTCCCTGTGGCTCTACGCTTCTTTAAGAGAGAATGCTACTTGTCAAGACTTTGATGCAATGAACTGGTTCCCTTATATAGGAATTTTTTTGACCAATGTGTATAATCTGACCCAATCTGTATAATCTGATTGATTTTGACTTTGTAAAGTGCCTTGAGATGACATATTTCATGAATTGGCGCTATATAAATAACATTGAATTGAATCATCTCTTTAGACCAAGTAAACTATCACATTTTATGAGACAGTTATCTCATTTTAAAGATATAATCATCTAACGTTATTACTCTTAGCAAGTTAAAGCTCCATAAAAATTTTAGACCAGCTTTTAGTTCCACTCTTTTATTATGCACATCTAGGCTACCTATAAATATAAAGTATGGCATGCCAAAAAACATTTTCAAGAAACGGCAATTTTAGTAATTGCCTTGCAATTTTATATCTAAGCATTAAAAATTATAAAATTTCACCAATTTTCACAGCAAGATGGAAATAACAACTATCCAACATTTTAAGATTTTGTAAAAACTTTTTTCCTCTTTTACCTACCTTTTGAAATTAATACTTGTTTCTACTTCTCCAAAATTATACTTCAAGAAAACTATTGTGCTCTCCTGGGGCCATTTGCAGCTAGACAGTTGGGACAAAAGTTCCCCACACAAAGCTTCCTTTTCTTGCGTTCTCTGAATAACCTTTATTCACAAATCTGGCTTTAAACATTCTTTTTGTAAAAAGACAAATATTTTCCAAGGCAGAAGCGTGTAGAACAAATTCAACTTCAACATTAGCAGTTTCCCTAGCTTCATCGCTGAAAAGCAGCTTTTACCAGAGCAAAATACGTCAAACATCTTTTTTTAAGGTGGGAGCACTCACTATCTCACGTAATTCACATAGACATCTAACAAAGTTGTGATGTCTCACTCTGATTAAATATGAACCCAAAACGTTTCTAACTGTTTTTAGCATGGATTTCCTCTGACTAATAAATAATTTATACATTTTTTATGTAATGTATTCACGACATGAATTCCTTGCTGTCTTAACAAAAGGCAGAACAACTATAACGTTACTTTCTATAATTATTACAGGTTCTGCTGAGATGTCAAATTCTGGAGAGTGCTTAGACACTCTGACACACAAATATGGATTAACTTCATTTCATGTGCACTCGTGAACTTGTTTTAGTTGATTTAGTTTTCTTGATGTACTGTAGAGCGTGATGAGGTCTGTTGTGGTATTGTGTGCACTGGATTGAGGGGACAGTTGGTGTTGTCTGTCAAACCCAATCTTCTTAAGCTGCAAATTCAGTAAAGTTACAAGTTTTCTTGCAACCTCTCATATGGAACTAGTCTAAAAAATAAATAAACTGATAATTAGAAGATCAGTTTGTACATCCACACCAACTCTAGAACCAAAGCCGTATTCAGCTGGATCTTATCCTGACAAAATGTCCCAATTCAGCCAAATAAACTCCAAAAGCTTAGAGGAGATCATTCAGCAGCTAAGTTCCTCCTCATGCTGTCTTGATGCTCTACCCACAGTTTTCCTTAAGAAAGTTTTGCCTGTCATAGCGTCTGATTTGACTCAGATAATAAACACGTCCCTTCTGTCAGGTGTTTCCCCCCAGTCCCTAAAAACAGCAATTATCAAACCACTGTTAAAAAAGAACAATTTAGACAAACTACTACTCCAGAACTACAGGCCCATCTCAAACCTCCCCTTTATCAGTAAGATTATTGAAAAAGCTGTGTTTCAACAATTAAACACCTTCTTAACAACGACCAGCCGCTTTGACGTTTTCCAGTCTGGCTTCCGTGCTCACCACAGTACAGAGACCGCCCTTATTAAGGTGTTTAATGACATCCATATAAATACAGACTGCGGAAAAACCACCATGCTGGTTCTGTTGGACCTGAGTGCAGCATTTGATACTGTTGATCACTCCATTCTGTTAGAGCGCCTGGAGAACTGGGTCGGCCTCTGTGGTACAGCTCTCCACTGGTTTAAATCCTACTTAAAGGACAGGGACTTTTTTGTATCAGTAGGTAACTTTACATCGAAGATTACAAAAATCACATGTGGGGTTCCCCAAGGGTCCATCCTGGGTCCCCTCCTATTCAATATCTACATGCTCCTCTAGCTCAGATCATAAGAAACAACAACATCAGCTACCATAACTATGCAGACGACACACAGCTCTACATCACCATGTCACCAGGTGACTATGAACCAGTTCAAGCACTGAGTAAATGCCTAGAAGAAATCAATACGTAGATGTGCCAAAATTTTCTTCAGTTGAATAAAAACAAAACAGAAGTAATAATTTTTGGACCAATAGAGGAGAGATCAAAGGTTAGCACACAGCTTCAGTCGCTTCAGCTAGGAACCACTGATCAGGCCCGAAATCTTGGAGTAGTAATGGTCTCAGACCTGAACCTCCAAAAGCATCTAAAGACAGTTACAAGGTCAGCTTTCTATCACCTGAAAAACATTTCCAGGATTAAAGGACTAATGTCTCAGCAGGATCTGGAAAAACTAATCCATGCGTTTATATTTGCAACGGTGTTTTCACAGGCCTGCCTAAAAAGTGGATCAGACAGCTGCAGCTGATCCAGAATGCTGCTCCCCGCGTCCTCACTAAGACTAAGAAAGTAGAGCACATCACCCCAGTTCTAAAGTCCTTCCATGGCTCCCTGTATATCAGAGAATAGACTTTAAAAACTTCTGTTCGTCTATAAATCCCTGAATGGCTTAGCACCTAAATACATCAGACTTGTTATCAGTGTATTAACCATCCGGGCCATTAAGGTCTTCTGGCTCTAGCCTACTCTGCATACCTAGAACCAGAACTAAACAAGGAGAAGCAGCATTTAGTTCCTATGCTCCACTGATCTGGAACAAACTACCAGAAAATTGTAAAGGTGCGGAAAGCCTGAGTTCCTTTAAATCAAGATTAAAAACACATTTGTTTAGGATTGCCTTCAACTGTTCTAGTTAACTGAATCACCACTTTTTTGTTCTTTTTTCTATCTACATTTTATCCCTACTTGCTTTTATTCTGTTTTATTTTGCTATATTTTAATCATGTAAAGCACTTTGCATTGTCTTTGTACTGAATTGTGCTATATATATAAATTTGCCTTGCCTTGCCTTACTGAACAAGACAACTTGGTTTGTGGTTTATTTGTGGTCTCTTGCTGCCACCTGGTGGACAGGTTTGAGCAAATAATGCTGTCAAAAGATTAAAAATATATGGTTTGATGTGACTTCCCCACGCCACCACGCCGCCCTGCTCCATGGAATCCACTTGGGGCTGGAATCCACAGCACACCAATATGTCTTCTGTCTCTTGACACAGTTTCATGTTGATTAGCTCAGAGGGGTAACATAGCGACCGCTTACAACAAAACATGACACTTCCTGTTGTCAGGGGGCGTGGCCTAAGCAATGTCATCATTTGACCATTGGATATGAAAGAAGACCTAGTGGTGATCAACTACTGAAAGTTTGGTGGCTCTGTGAGTTTTTGTGTATGAAATATAACAGTTTTGTGTTTCATGGCGAGTTGGTGAACTTTGACCCCTGCCAACGCCCCTTCAGCATGCTCAAAAACTCACCGTTTTGATAACTTTTAATTGGCCATGCCTTATGATCAGACTGACCGAGTTTCAAGCCGCTCGCTCAAAATCCCTAGGAGGAGTTCGATCAAATACCAATGCTGTAAACGTCAAAAATCGGGTCAAAATCAGACCTTCAATCTAAAATGGCCGACTTCCTGTGATATTTGCACTATGACATTAATTGTAAATTCTGAGCGTCTTGGTGAGCTCTAACACTGTACCAAATCTCATGTCTCTACGACAAAGTAAGTGAATAGCAAAGGGTCCTTTGAAAATTGCTAGGTGGCGCCGTTGAGGCATTTTTCTTTAGATTTTTGTGACGACCTTAAAATACAAAATTTTTAAACAGTCCCCATGCATCTGCAAAGTTTGGTGAGTTTTTGAGTATGATAAAGCCCCCAAAAAGGCCCCTCTTTAGGGGGGCAGAATAAAAATAATAATAATTAAAGCCGCAAGCGGCGATGAGCGGCCCTCGCAGCCAAGCACCGGTGGGGTACGCGCACCGCCTGCCGCCAGCCACCGCAGAAAATGTCACGCATTTTACGCGCACGTCCACCGGGCAATTCACACGAACCCGTTCGGCAGTGAAATCAGGTGCAGATCGGTTGATGCAGCAAGGAGATACAGCCGTTGAATAATGATATTGCATTTGGCCACCGGGCCGGACCAAATCGTTTGGCGGGCCGTACGTTTGACACCCCTGGTTTAAACATTACTTTACTGGTTGAAATGCAGTTCAAAGTCTTCAGCTGATCCAAAATGCTGCAGCAAGAGTTATGGAGATAGTTTCCTGCCAAAAGGTTGTAAACAGAAAAGGTGTTGCACACAAATAAAACTTGTTTTGCACACAAAAAGATGTGTTTCACACAAAAGAAATTGTTTTGCAAACTGTCCGCCAACCTTGCACTCAAAATATCATTTATAAGTTTTCCTCCAGTACAAAATGGTCTCTGCACACACAAAACAGCCTCTGCTCGACTAAGAAACAATCCCACCCACGCTGCGGTAAATTTGTGCCAAAAGTCACGTGATGCATTAAGAGTTGTTGTTCAGACTTCCCGACATTGAGAAGAATTCAGTTATCTCTAAACTATTGGGCTAATTTACTAAATGATTGCATTATTAGGTGCTGTAGAATGGATTGAGGAGGTGAGACCATTAAGAGCTGTCATATGTTCAGATTCAAGTTCATCATTGATCAGTTTAAAAAGAAATCATTCAGAAAGCCGTCCAGATATCTTATTAGTAATTCAACAAATATTATATCATATTCAGATGATGGGGTTATCAGCTGTGTTTCTTTGGGTTCCTGCACATATAGGAGTGAAAGGTAATTAAATGACTGATAAGAAAGCTAAAGAGTCGATAAATAAAAGTAAGAGTGATTAAGAATAGACATGGGTAAATCAGAGGTTCAAAGTATTATGCTGCCATCTTGTGGTCAAAAATAATACCCGTTTTTATGACAAAATGACATCTTTGATGAAAATTAATTGACTTTTACATTCCTGCAGTGAAAAAGAAGGTTCATAATAAGTCATTTGGTTGGACAATTATTCAGAAAGCAAGATAATTAGGATTAAATCATTGAAATATTAGTCCAACAGTACCATTATCAATAACACCACCATGGATCTTACCTGAATCAATAGTAGATTTAACAATATTGGAAAAGAAAAATAGAGATAAAATGTATATATGTAATTCTTTAATAGTGGAGGAATATATAGAACAGTTTTATAATTATGTAAAAATGTATACGGATGAATCAAAAAAATCAATTAGGACAAACTGGAGTAGGTGTAATAATTCCAGAGTTTAAACTGCATATAGGGAAGAAATTAAATGAAGGAATATCTGTTTATACGGCAGAAATGATTGCATTATTAGGTGCTGTAGAATGGATTGAGGAAGTGAGACCATTAAGAGCTGTCATATGTTCAGATTCAAGTTCATCATTGATCAGTTTAAAAAGAAATCATTCAGAAAGCCGTCCAGATATCTTATTAGTAATTCAACAAATATTATATCATATTCAGATGATGGGGTTATCAGCTGTGTTTCTTTGGGTTCCTGCACATATAGGAATGAAAGGTAATTAAATGGCTGATAAGAAAGCTAAAGAGTCGATAAATAAAAGTAAGAGTGATTAAGAATAGACATGGGTAAATCAGAGGTTCAAAGTATTATGCTGCCATCTTGTGGTCAAAAATAATACCCGTTTTTATGACAAAATGACATCTTTGATGAAAATTAATTGACTTTCTTTAGGGTTTACACAATTGGTCCAAGAGACTTTTTTGTAGGGACTGAGAAGTTACATCTGCTTACCAAGTTTCATAATTCTCAGACAAAGCATGGCTTGGGGCTTACTGATTTAATGCGTTTTTAATGGTTTTCCACAAACCTGATTTTTGCAATGTGACAGCTCAGGCAAATATGCATATTTCATAAAACCTTTGATAACTTTTAACCCTCAAGGTCTCATCTCCACGCTGAAAAAATTTGAAAGTGATAGCTTAAAATGCCTAGGACTAGTTTGTTAAAGTTTGAGGCAAAAACCGTCAATATTTTACCCTTTGACCCAAAATGGCAGGCTTCCTGTGGGTTTTAGAGCATACCCACAATAGACTTTTTTTCATAACTTTAAGAAAGCTACCTAGGTAAAAAATTTCAGCTTTCTACGTGTTACGGTTTGGCCCAACTCACTCTAGTTGGCGCTGTTGAGCGGGTTTGCCACGCCCGCTTTCAATTACACTAAAATCATGCGATTTCTCACGGGGGACAATTTTGGGCAAAGTTTGGTGAGTTTTCATGCATGTTTAGGCCTCCAAAAAGCCGTTTCAAAAGTCCCAAGAATAAATAATAATAATAATTAAAACCGCAAGCGGTGATGAGCGGCCCTCGCAGCAAAGCGCCGCTCCGGCCTTGGCCACCGCTGGGATTTGCGCACCGCCGGCCGCCCGCCACCGCAGATGCTGTCACGCATTTTGCCCGCCCGTCCACTGGGCGATTTACACGAACGTGTTCGGCAGCGCTCCCCCACGACTCACAAAAAATCTGGTGCAGATTCACCACAACGGACCGGTATAGCGCCCGCTTCACAGCAGACGCCGCACCAATCCGCCTGTCGATCTCCCGCTCCATCTTCCCCTCATTCGTGAACAAGTCCCCAAGATACTTGAACTTCTCCACTAGAAGCTGGCCCTTGGGACTTTCCTTTTTTAAAAAGCTTATAGTTAGAGTGGCTCATGTTACCCTGAGCTACCTCTATAGTTATGCTGCTATAGGTTTAGGCTACTGCAGGACATCAGGGTCTATTGTTCTTCAATTTTGAATGACTGTTGTCATTTCAGCTTTTAACTTTTTGATTTTTCTTTTTTCTTCATAGTAGGCACACCTGGTCTGGCGTTCTGTTAGCTGTGGCTTCATCCAGGGAAGACAGATCACCCGCTACTACCATCTAATGTAGAACTTCTGTGCTTTTTTTGTCTCTCTTGTTGTGTCTCTGCTCTGTCTTCTGTAACCCCCAGTCTGTCGAGGCAGATGACCGTTCATACTGAGCCCGGTTCTGCTGGAGGTTTTTCCTTCCCGTTAATGGGGAGTTTTTTTTCCTGCTGTCGCTTCATGCTTGCTCAGTAGGTAGGATTGCTGCAAAGCCATGGACAATGCAAACGACTCTCCCTGTGGCTCTACGCTTCTTCAAGAGAGAATGCTACTTGTCAAGACTTTGATGCAATGAACTGGTTCCCTTATATAGGAATTTTTGTGTATAATCTGACCCAATCTGTATAATCTGATTGATTTTGACGTTTAAAGTGCCTTGAGATGACATATTTCATGAATTGTCGCTATATAAATAACATTGAATTGCATCATCTCTTCAGACCAAATAAACTATCACATTTTTTGAGACAGTTATCTCATTTTAAAGATATAATCATCTAACAGTATTACTCTTAGCAAGTTAAAGCTCCATAATAATTTTAGACCAGGTTTTAGTTCCACTCTTTTATTATGCACATCTAGGCTACCTATAAATATAAAGTATGGTATGCCAAAAAACATTTTCAACAAAAGGCAATTTTAGTAATGGCCTTGCGATTTTATATCTAAGCATTAAAAATGATAATATTTCACCAATTTTCACAGCAAGATGGAAATAACGACTATCCAACATTTTAAGATTTTGTAAAAACTTTTTTCCTTTTTTACCTACCTTTTGAAATTAATACTTGTTTCTACTTCTCCAAAATTAAACTTCAAGAAAACTATTGTGCTGTCCTGGGGCCATATGCAGCTAGACAGCTAGGACAAAAGTTCCCCACAAAAGCTTCCTTTTCTTGCATTCTCTGAATAACCTTTGTTCCCAAATCTGGCTTTAAACATTCTTTTTGTAAAAAGACGAATATTTTTCCAAGGCAGAAGCGTGTAGAACAAATTCAACTTCAACATTAGCAGTTTCCCTAGCTTCATCGCTGAAAAGCAGCTTTTAACTGGAGCAAAATACGTCAAAGATCTTTTTTTAAGGTGAGAGCACTCACTATCTCACGTAATTCACATAGAGATCTAACAAAGTTGTGATGTCTCACTCTGATTAAATATGAACCCAAAACTTTTCTAACTGTTTTTGCCTTGGATTTCCTCTGACTAAGAATTATTATCTTATTTATGTAATGTATTCACGACATGAATTGCCTGTAAAAGCCATGGACAATAAAACATGACACTTCCTGTTGTCAGGGGGCGTGGCCTAAGTGATGTCATCATTTGACCATTGGATATTGTAGAAGACCCGATGATGATCAATCACAGAAAGTTTGGTGCCTCTGTGTGTTTCTGTGTAGGAGATATAGCAGTTTTTCCTGTTGTCAGGGGGCGTGGCCTAAGTGATGTCATCATTTGACCATTGGATATTGTAGAAGACCCGATGATGATCAATCACAGAAAGTTTGGTGACTCTGTGTGTTTCTGTGTAGGAGATATAGCAGTTTTTCCTGTTGTCAGGGGGCGTGGCCTAAGTGATGTCATCATTTGTCCATTGGATATTGTAGAAGACCCGATGATGATCAATCACAGAAAGTTTGGTGCCTCTGTGTGTTTCTGTGTAGGAGATATAACAGTTTTTCCTGTTGTCAGGGGGCGTGGCCTAAGTGATGTCATCATTTGACTATTGGATATTGTAGAAGACCCGATGATGATCAATCACAGAAAGTTTGGTGCCTCTGTGTGTTTCTGTGTAGGAGATAAAACAGTTTTTCCTGTTGTCAGGGGGCGTGGCCTAAGTGATGTCATCATTTGACCATTGGATACTGTAGAAGACCCGATGATGATCAATCACAGAAAGTTTGGTGCCTCTGTGTGTTTCTGTGTAGGAGATATAGCAGTTTTTCCTGTTGTCAGGGGGCGTGGCCTAAGTGATGTCATCATTTGACTATTGGATATTGTAGAAGACCCGATGATGATCAATCACAGAAAGTTTGGTGCCTCTGTGTGTTTCTGTGTAGGAGATATAACAGTTTTCTGTTTTGTGGCGAGTAGGTGAACTTTGACCCCTGCTAACGCCCCTTCAACATGCTCAAAAACTCACCGTTTTGATAACTTTTAATTGGCCATGCCTTATGATCAGACTGACCGAGTTTCAAGCCGCTCGCTCGAAATCCCTAGGAGGAGTTCGATCAAATACCAATGCTGTAAACGTAAAAAATGAGGTAAAATTACGACCTTCAATCTAAAATGGCCGACTTCCTGTGATATTTGCACTATGACGTTTATTGTAAATTCTGAGCGTCTTGCTTAGATCTACAACTGTACAAAATTTCATTAATCTACGATGAAGTAAGTGAATAGCAAAGGGTCCTTTGAAAATTTCTAGGTGGCGCCGTTGAGGCATTTTTCTTTAGATTTTTGTGACGACCTTAAAATACAAAATTTTTAAACAGTCACCATGCATCTGCAAAGTTTGGTGAGTTTTTGAATATGATAAAGCCCCCAAAAAGGCCCCTCTTTAGGGGGGCAGAATAAAAATAATAATAATAATAATAATAAGAAACAACACAGAAACAATAGGCCTTCGCAGCGCTTCGCTGCTCGGGCCTAATAATAATAATAATAATAATAAAATCTGCAGTTACAATAGGCCTTCGCAGCGCTTAGCTGCTCGGGCCTAATTAAAGCCGCAAGCGGCATCGAGCGGCCCTCGCAGCCAAGCGCCGCTCCGGCCTTGGCCACCGCTGGGATTTGCGCACCGCTGGCTGCCCGCCAGGATCTCGTTCATGTTGATTAGCTCAGAGGGGTAACATAGCGACTGCTAACAATAAAACATGACACTTCCTGTTGTCAGGGGGCGTGGTCTAAGTGATGTCATCATTTGACCATTGGATATTGTAGAAGACCCGATGATGATCAATCAGAAAGTTTGGTGCCTCTGTGTGTTTCTGTGTAGGAGATATAGCAGTTTTTCCTGTTGTCAGGGGGCGTGGCCTAAGTGATGTCATCATTTGACCATTGGATATTGTAGAAGACCCGATGATGATCAATCACAGAAAGTTTGGTGCCTCTGTGTGTTTCTGTGTAGGAGATATAACAGTTTTTCCTGTTTTCAGGGGGCGTGGCCTAAGTGATGTCATCATTTGACCATTGGATATTATAGAAGACCTGATGATGATCAATCACAGAAAGTTTGGTGCCTCTGTGTGTTTCTGTGTAGGAGATATAGCAGTTTTTCCTGTTGTCAGGGGGCGTGGCCTAAGTGACGTCATCATTTGACCATTGGATATTGTAGAAGACCCGATGATGATCAATCACAGAAAGTTTGGTGCCTCTGTGTGTTTCTGTGTAGGAGATATAACAGTTTTTCCTGTTGTCAGGGGGCGTGGCCTAAGTGATGTCATCATTTGACCATTGGATATTGTAGAAGACCCGATGATGAACAATCACAGAAAGTTTGGTGCCTCTGTGTGTTTCTGTGTGGGAGATATAACAGTTTTATGTTTTGTGGCGAGTAGGTGAACTTTGACCCCTGCTAACGCCCCTTCAAAATGCTCAAAAACTCACCGTTTTGATAACTTTTAATTGGCCATGCCTTATGATCACACTGACGGAGTTTTTAAAGCCGCTCGCTCGAAATCCCTAGGACGAGTTCGATCAAATACCAATGCTGTAAACGTCAAAAATGAGGTCAAATTACGACTTTCAATCTAAAATGGCCGACTTCCTGTGATATTTGCACTATGACGTTATTTGTAAATTCTGAGCGTCTTGCTTAGATCTACAAACTGTACAAATTTCATTACTCTACGATGAAGTAAGTGAATAGCAAAGGGTCCTTTGAAAATTTCTAGGTGGCGCCGTTGAGGCATTTTTCTTTTTGATTTTTGTGACGACCTTAAAATCCAAAATTTTTAAACAGTCTTCTTGCATCCGCCAAGTTTGGTGAGTTTTTGAAAATGGTAAGGCCCCCAAAAAGGCCCCTCTTTAGGGGGGCAGAATAATAATAATAAGAAACAACACAGATACAATAGGCCTTCGCAGCGCTTAGCTGCTCGGGCCTAATAATAATAATAAGAACAACACAGAAAACATAGGCCTTCGCAGCGCTTCGCTGCTCGGGCCTAATAAAATCTGCAGTTACAATAGGCCTTCGCAGCGCTTAGCTGCTCGGGCCTAATATAATATAAAATCTGCAGTTACAATAGGCCTTCGCAGCGCTTAGCTGCTCGGGCCTAATAATAATAATAATAATTAAAGCCGCAAGCGGCGATGAGCGGCCCTCGCAGCCAGCACCACTGGGGTACGCGCACCGCCTGCCGCCAGCCACCGCGAAAGCTGTCACGCAATTTCCCTGCCCGTCCACCGGGCGATTCACACGACCCGTTTGGCAGCGCTCCCCCACAACTCACAAAAAATCAGGTTGCAGATCGTTCGATGCAGCGAGGAGATACAAGCCGTTGAATAATGATAATGTATTTGGCCACCGGGCTGGACTAAATCGTTCGGCGAGCCGTACGTTTGACACCCCTGGTTCAAACATTAGTTTACTGGTTGAAATGCAGTTCAAAGTCTTCAGCTGAAAGGTTGTACACAAAAAAGGTGTTGCACACAAATAAAACTTGTTTTGCACACAAAAATATATGTTTCACACAAACAAAATTGTTTTGCAAACTGTCCGCCAACATTGCGCTCAAAATATCATTTATAAGTTTTCCTCCAGTACAAAATGGTCTCTGCTCGACTACAAAACAATCCCACCCACGCTGCAGTAAATTTATGCCAAAAGTCACGTGATGCATTAAGAGTTGTTGTTGTTCAGACTTCCCGACAGGAGAGGTTAAACCATGTTGATGGAGATGAGCAGACAGGACGCTCTCGGGTAGGAGACTGAGTGACAGGCTGGTTGGAAACAGGTGCATGCGTTGCTTCGTCAGAGAAATCTATCTGAAGGAAGAAGGAAAAAGTTGGCGGTAGGCATAAGCAAGTTTGTGACTGGATCAAGATGGCGGCTCAGGTTGTAGAGGATGAGGAAGAACTACATAGTGATATGGATACGGATAGTTGAACGCCAGTTGCTAGTTACGGGGAAGTGGAAAATTCTAAAGTAGTGAAGCAGGCAGAAGTTCTGGGAATTCAGGAGACAAAGGAAATCTTGAAGACGACAGTACAGATGATGGAAGCAAGGGTGTGCATAAAAAGATTCAATTCAATTCAATTTTATTTACGTCAGACCAGGTGTACCTACTATGAAGAAAAAAGAGAGAGAACAAAATGTTAAAAGCTGAAATGTCAACAGTCATTTCAATGTAATGGAATGAAAAACTGGAGAACAGTAGACTGGAGAACAGTAGAAATCAGTAGAGTGATAAAATATACCCTGATGTCCTCCAGTAGCCTAAGCCTATACCAGCACAACTATAGATGTAGCTCAGGGTAACATGAGCCACTCTAACTATAAACTTAAATTCTATTCTTGATTTAACAGGAAGCCAATGAAGGGAAGCTAAAATTGGAGAAATATGATCCCTCTTGTTGATTTTCATCAGAACTCTTGCTGCAGCATTTTGGATCAGCTGAAGACTTTGAACTGCATTTTGTGGACTTCCTGATAGTAAAGAATTACAATAGTCCAGCCTTGAAGTAACAAATGCATGGACTAGTTTTTCAGCATCACCCCTGGACAGAATGTTTCTAATTTTGGCGATATTCCTGAGGTGAAAAAATGAAACTCTGGAAACCTGTTTAATATGGGATTTAAATGACATGTCTTGGTCGAAGACAACACCAAGATTTTTAACTTTATTTCCAGAGGCCAGAATGGATAATACAGGTAAGAGTTGGTAAGAGTCTTTCAGGGGGAAGAAATTAAAGAACCACACAAGGTAGTATTATCAGTCCTTTATTATTTTCAGTTATGATAAATGATGCACTTAAAGAAATAGAAAATGAATTGGGTCGTTCATTGTTTGCTGATGACGGAGCTATTTGGAAACGTAGAAGGA
Organism: Fundulus heteroclitus; assembly: GCF_011125445.2. Lineage (NCBI taxonomy): Eukaryota > Metazoa > Chordata > Actinopteri > Cyprinodontiformes > Fundulidae > Fundulus > Fundulus heteroclitus. Next base: position 2,481 of record NW_023397204.1, on the reverse strand, counting down.
ATGTTAAATTTATTGTAGGGAAAGTCCAAAAGCAATTCATAAGATTGAACAATGGTCTTACAAATGGAGTTTTAAATTTTCGGTAGATAAAACAAAAGTATTGCTTTTTACTCAGAAAGAAATCAAGAAGTACAGCTGAAGTTATATAATCAAGATTGTACTGTTCTCTCTATGTGTTTTGCTCTTGCGTGAACACAGATAAACAGCCAGCCAAACTCCTTATTCAAGAGCCAGGAAGTGAGCGGCTTGCTCCTTTATTATCTTCTTACACATTTAGTCAGCATTTCTGACTGCTTTGAATCCGGTGTAAAACTAGAAAAGAAAGATACAAAAAAATGGCTTAATAAACACCATGTAAATATCAGTATTAACGTATCAAAGTATCAGCTGCTTAATAGTAACTCAAAAGGTATTTCACAGCCGGCTAGAAAAGCGGCAAATTAGCAAGTAAACACACACACTCTGCTGTCACACAGACCACGACATTTTACTGTGCTTTTATACACAAAATAACCATAAAGATATTAAATATCTTATCGAATCTGTAAACATGAGCAACACTTACAACCATTGCTTTCGGAGAGATTAACTGCATTGTTGCTGCCCTGAGACGATGCCACACACGCTCTCTTCCTCTTGTTTTGCGTCTTTACTTCCTACTTCCGGTTCGGAAGATTTTCAACATAAAAGCACCGCAAATTCATTTAAAACAGAGAACGGTATATTAACATTTCAAAGTAGTTTTTAAATGTCTTTTAAACATATAAAACATATTCAGGGCAGAACAAAGATCTAGAGAGAGTAAAGCAATTTAAATTCTTAGGAGTATGGTTTGATGAAAAACTATCCTGAAAGTGCACATAGATAAGGTTATTGAAAAATGTAAAAGGATACTTAATATATGAGATGTTTAGTTGGCTATGAATGTTACATTCCTGCAGTGAAAAAGAAAGGGTTCATAATAAGGTTGGACATTATTCAGAAAGCTACAGAATTAGGATTAAATAATTTAAATATTAGTCCAACAGTACCATATCAATAAACCACCATGGATCTTACCTGAATCAATAGTAGATTTAACAATATTGGAAAAGAAAAATAGAGATAAAATGTATATATGTAATTCTTTATAGTGGAGGAATATATAGAACAGTTTTTTATAAGTATGTAAAAATGTATAAGGATGAATCAAAAATCAATTAGGACAAACTGGAGTAGGTGTAAATAATTCCAGAGTGTAAAACTGCAGATAGGGAAGAGAAATTAAATGAAGGAATATATGTTTATACGGCAGAGAAATGATGAATATTAGGTGCTGTAGAATGGATTGAGGAAGTGAGACCATTAAGAGCTGTAATCTGTTCAGATTCAAGTTCATCATTGATCAGTTTTAAAAAGAAATCATCAGAAGCCGTCCAGATATCTTATTAGTAATTCAACAAATATTATATCATATTCAGATGATGGGGTTATCAGCTGGGTTTCTTTGGTTTCTGCACATCTAGGAAAGAAAGGTAATTAAATGGCTGATAAGAAAGAAGCTAAAGAGTCGATAAATAAAAGTAAGAGTGATTAAGAATAGACTGGGAAATCAGAGGTTCAAAGTACTATGCTGCCATCTTGTGGTCAAAAATAATACCCGTTTTATGACAAATGACATCTTTGATGAAAATTAATGGACTTTCTTTAGGGTTTACACAATTGGTCCAAGAACTTTTTTGTAGGGACTGAGAAAGTACATCTGCTTACCAAGTTTCAGAATTCTCAGACAAAGCATGGCTTAGGCTATGATTTAAGCGTTTGTAAATGGTTTTCCACAAACTGATTTTTGCAATGTGACAGCTCAGGCAAATATGATATTTCATAAAAACCTTTGATAACTTTTAAACCCTCAGGTCTCATTCTCCACGCTGAAAAAATTTGAAAGTGATAGCTTAAAATGCTGGAATGTTTGTTAAAGTTTGAGGCAAAAACCGTCAATATGTTAACCCTTTGACCCAAAATGGCAGGCTTCCTGTGGTTTTAGAGCATACCCACAATAGACTTTTTTTCATAACTTTAAGAAAGCTACCTAGTTTAAAAAAAAATTTCAGCTTTTCGACGTGTTACGGTTTGGACCCAACTCAACTCAGTTGGCGCTGTTGAGCGGGTTGCCACGCCGCTTTCAATTCCACTAAAATCATGCGATTTCTCACGGGGGACCAATTTGGGCAAAGTTTGTGAGTTTTCATGCATGTTTAGCTCCAAAAAGCCGTTTCAAAAGTCCCAAGAATAAATAAATAATAATATCATAAAATAATAATAAAATCTGCAGTTAAAATAAGGCTTCGCAGCGCTTAGCTGCTCGGGCCTAATAATAATAATAAAATCTGCAGTTACAATAGGCCTTCGCAGCGCTTGAGGCTAGGGCCTAATAATAAATCTCAAGTTACAATAGGCCTTCGCAGCGCTTACTGCTCGGGCCTAATAATAATAATAAAA